>NW_011494961.1:1084100-1106013 GCF_000754665.1 Bison bison bison
AGAGTTGACTCATTGGAAAAGACTCTGATGCTGGGAGGGATTGGGGGCAGTAGGAAAAGGGGACGACAGAGGATGAGGTGGCTGGATGGCATCACTGACTCAATGGACTTGAGTTTGAGTGAACTCTGGGAGATGGTGATGGACAGGGAGGCCTGGTGTACTGTGATTCATGGGGTCGCAAAGAGTCGGACACGACTGAGTGACTTGTCTGATCTGATCTGATGTCTCCCTATCAACTTTCATTCCTTCTTAGTAGTTAAATGTTTCTCCCCAACCCTGATCAGGTCAGTGTACCTTGTTTTGGTTCTTGTGGCATTATCAGATACACTACAAATTGCTGAGAAAACTGTGAGCAAAAGTTGATACAGGCTGCTGAACTACAACTTGTCCTTCAAGTGACTTTATGAGTTTCTGACATTTGAATTTGCAATCTCTGATCTAAACTATTTACCTCCCATTCAAAAATCAATGTTCAGGGTTGTTTCTAATGACAAAAATAAAACTTAAAAGATATGAAAACTAAAAAAAAAAAAAAAACTGTTATTTCTGGTACAAGACTAAAACATTTCACTACAATCTTTTGGTACTTGGAAAGTTTTTCTTTTTCTTTTGATATCCCAGAATACTCACCTCTATTGAATTTGAGGTTATAATAAATCTAATATCTCATTTTACTTTTCACTTGCTCTTTATTCTTTCCTACATTTCCCTCATCCTTCTGCTATTATTTTTTCCTGAAAAATCTCCTTTTAGTATTCCATGTGTGGATTTAGTATTCTATTTGTATACTCATAGCAGACTCTCAAATACCATCTACATGAAATCATTATTACATCTTCCATTCTGAAAGAAAATTTACAGGGGATAAATTTATTATGATGACTTTAAACAGACCATGCTATTTTTTTCATACTAACACCTTTTTTTTATTTCCATGTCTGTAAATCATACTGCCATTTTTTTGAGGGTGTCATGGATTGTTTCTCTTGCTGCTTTGTAGTTTTTCTTAGATAGGAGAATGGGTCTAAGCAATGATACAAAGTGCTTAGGCAAGGGTTAGATTTTTCTTTCAGGTTGGAAAATAGTTTCTTCCAATAAGGCTGCTGCTTATTCTCTTCCTTTCTAGTCTGTGTCTAATTCTATTTATGTTAGATCTGTTTAGTATGTTCTCTGTTTTCTGTTCTTTTCTTTTCTTTGACTTTAGATATTTTTAGTAACTTGACTTCTAGTTACTAATCCTCTGACTCTACTACTCTTAATTAACTCTACATATTGAGCTCTTCAACTGTAGCCTTTTCAGTTTTAGAGTTTTGTTTTTTTCCCCCTAGAATTCAGGATCTGGTAAAACCATTTTTGTCTATTTTCTACAAGTTATCATATATTACCTTTAATTTATTAATAAAAATAATATAAAGTCATTATCTGTTTATGCAAATAGTTTACTTCTTATTAAGTTTTAACTTGAGTTGTATAACTTTGTCTTTGGCATGTTCAGTGAGTTTTGATTGAACATTTGAACAATGGGAGTTACTTATAAAAAAATATTGAGTATCTAGATGATGATAACATTGTCATCTGAGAGACAGAAATATTGGGTGATTGTTAACTTATTACTTCTCTTTGTTTCTGTATCTCACTGGATGTACCTTTCTCTCCAGATTTTAGAATGACAGTTTGTTGTGTGTTAAGTTTTCTAGTAGGTCTAAGAAATTATTAATTTTTAGTTAGGTCAGATTTTTCTATTTTAATGAAGAAAGTGATGCCTCCCAAGCTCTTTGCAAGTCTAAGTTAAAACCAGAAGCCTGGCAATATTTTTCTGATTATAATTTGGTTATAATCAGAAAAATTATACTATATTTGGATCATAAAATTGATTATTAAATTATAACTTGATAATTTTCTGATTATAATTTATTATCACTGAAGGAAATTTATAAATATATACAAATTTATTGTATCAATAATAAGACAAAACACAACAAATTTGAGTAGATTCCTATTGGAATTAAAATAAAAATCAAATATTTTATGATGATCTTTTAAGACTATGTACGGTTCAAATCATATGCCATCTCATTTCTTCCTCAATGACTATGCTACCATTATATTGGTCACAAAATATGTTGTTTCCTGTGGCTGTAATGCCTTTTGCTACTCTTCACAGTGCTCTATTTTTGCCTTTTAAATTCCATTTTAAATAATTCTGCTTAGAAACACATTTTTTCATTACCCTATATCAATTCAGTTCAGTTCAGCGGCTCAATCATGTCTGACTCTTTGCGACCCCATGGACTGCAGGATGCCCACATGTATTCTGATCTATAATCAACTTTAATGCTGCCTACTAGTTACATCTGTCTGCTTGGTTTGCCTGATGCACATTAGAATGCAGGCTCCATGAGAGCAGTGACTGTATCTATTTTAGTGACTAGCATCTCATTTGACATACAGCATCTTATTAATTAATCCTTTAGAATCCCAGGGACAGGGGAGCCTGGTGGGCTGCCGTCTATGGGGTCTCACAGAGTCGGACATGACTGAAGTGACTTACCTTACCTATTAATAATTCAAACATATTTTTAAGCTAATGATTAAAATAGACAAGCAGAAAGAAAAACTTAAATATAATTGATCTCCACAGACTCTGAAGCCTACAACTCAGTAAGCACTGTTTCCACAGTGAGTTTATTGGCTAAGGTATATTTCTTCTCTTGCATGAGTTTCCTTACCTGTGAAATGAAGCTTAGTGTCGATTTTATAGATTTTCAGTGGAAAAAAAATCTAAGTGAGTAAATAGGAAACTTCAGAACAATCCCCAGGATATGAATGCTTAAAAATATCTTCATATAAAAATTAGACATGAATAGTGATCATAGATATCACAAAAGAATATACTTAAATTAGTTTATACTACTTTATATTTTAAGTGTATTTCAAAACATTCTACAAGCACAATTAGGTTAATTTCCATAAGAATCCCGCAAATTATATAGCATAGATAATAGATAGCTTATTATTCTTGTTTGTTTTTAAACATAGTCAAAGATATAATGAGGACAATTATCTTTCACAAGGTCAAAAAAATCTGTTTTTCAAGATATGTTATTTTTGAGATGAGCCGATCTACTTAAGAAAACTTATGTTTATATTTCAGTTACTCTTTGGTTTAATTCCATTCAGTGTTAAACAACTTGTATATAAATTTATAATATTGAAAAGATCCTTAGAAAATATGTTTCATATTACTAAGAATAAAAAAGAACTCAAAAGTCATAATTTGACCACCTCAAATTGGCATTCACAGCAGTGTTCTACTTTACCTCTTGTACACTAAAATGGTAGGCCCAAATTTCTAAGATTATGTGGTAAGGTGTTGATATTTAAGATATATGGTTTCCTGTTTTCAAGTTGAGTATTTTTTTTCTACAGCGTTTTACTGAATTCAAGATTATTTCAATCATTTGAGCATACTTTGCTAAATATTAAACCCAACTGTGAGCTTAGGAAAAAAGGATAAATATATTTTGCTCTTTTCTGCCTTGTTCTTAACCAATTTGTGGTACTGTAATATATTCTGATTAACCCCTAAAAGAACATTACTAGCTAATGATTGTGTCCAGAAGAAAGCAAACAGTATACTGAAGATACATGAAATCATGTCATGATGGAAAAGATATAAAGATGTGGCTGCTGCTGCTGCTGCTAAGTCGCTTCAGTAGTGTCCGACTCTGTGTGACCCCATAGATGGAAGCCCACCAGGCTCCCCCTCCCTGGGATTCTCCAGGCAAGAATACTGGAGTGGGTTGCCATTTCCTTCTCCAATGCATAAAAGTGAAAAGTGAAAGTGAAGTCGCTCAGTCGTGTCCGACTCTCAGTGACCCCATGGACGGCAGCCTTCCAAGCACCTCTGCCCATGGGATTTTTCCAGGCAAAAATACTGGAGTAGGGTGCCATTGTTAGGAGCCACAAATGTGATAAAAAGGGAGCTTATATTGTATTTTATTAATGATTATATTACAGCTGAAATAATCTTATCAAAAAGACTAAAATGTGTATCCACTTGCCTTTAACACTATTTTTCCATTCTATCTTATATGCATCAGAAATAGCTTTTTTAAAACTTTACATTTTAATTTCTCTAACTCAGTGGTTTTAAAAATTAGCTATACATTGCACATTAGAATCACTTGGGGGACATTAAAAAGTTATTCATCCCTTGGTCCCATCCATAGAAATTCTGATTTAATCGACCTTATTTGCTGTCTAAGTGAAGTATCCATAAATATCCTTAATGTATACTCTTTAAAAAGTTAAGAAACAGTAAACTTAATTCATTAGAGTTGGGAGACCAGAAGGGGAAGTTCTCATGATCTGTGACTGTAGCAGGGCCCAACAGGAAGAAGAGACTCAGCCTCTGAGAAGCCATGGACTCTTTGTTTACTATAGTCCACCCAGCTTTCTTTTCCTCTGTAAAAAGTGTTCTCTTTCCTTTGCCATATGGGGATGTGCACGTGGTTCACCATGGCTGAAGACCCTGTATTGAAATCCTCTGCTGATCTGAATAAACCCATCTTTGCTGGAGAAATATTGGGCTGTTTGTTTCAGGTTAACATTTTGGTGGCCAGTATGGGGAATAAGAAGCCTGCTGTAAAGGGCTCCAAGGCTGCTGTGCAAACAGGTATAGTACCCACAGTTGAACCCATCATTTCCAACTGATTTTTCTCAGTGGCTTTAAAGTTTGAAGAGATATCTTTCTCCTATATCTGAGCTCATGTCTTCCTTGAATTTGCTACCCTCCAGGTTTTATTAGATATCTATTTAAAAGTTTGTATGTCTGGTTAAGTCCTTGTTCTGTATGTCAGCACTCATTTAGCACTTAGGTGTAATTTTGAGATCAGACTTTCAACCAAAGCTGGCTGAAAAAGTCTTCAGCCCAGTAACTTCAGGAAGAAACTGCTTCAGTTGAAACTGCCAAATTTCAGTCTCTGGCCTATGCCCTATTAAGGACTATTCTCCAGAGACTGACTTAAAAAGTCTTTGGCCTAGCTCCCCTGGGACCAAGTTGCTTTTTAGGAATGGCTGAGATTGGCTCAATTCAAATAGTTTGCAAACCATTTATGCTATAAGCCATTTGAATTGTTTGACATTTGTACTTTACTCTTGAGGAAAAACCTCTGAAAAATGGCAACTCAGTTATTATCAGGGTACCCCCACCACAGGGACTCCAGCCAGTGTTATGTCTAAAAAACCTGTCTCTCCTATGCACATTTCTAATTAAATGAACCAACGTGATCAAAGGCAATTTATTTAGAATATCAATGGCCATTATGGGGAACATCTGAAATCCAAACATTCAACTCCCTTAAAACAAAATTGGACTCAGTTCAGTTTAGTCACTCAATCGTTTCCAACTCTTTGCGACCCCATGAATTGCAGCACGCCAGGCCTCCCTGTCCATCACCAACTCCCGGAGTTCACTCAGACTCATGTCCATCGAGTCAGTGATGCCATCCAGCCATCTCATCCTCTGTCGTCCCCTTCTCCTCCTGCCCTCAATCCCTCCCAGCATCAGAGTCTTTTCCAATGAGTCAACTCTTCGCATGAGGTGGTCAAAGTACTGGAGTTTCAGGTTTAGCATCATTCCTTCCAAAGAACACCCAGGGCTGATCTCCTTTAGAATGGATTGGTTGGATCTCCTTGCCATCCAAGGGACTCTCAAGAGTCTTCTCCAAAACCACAGTTCAAAAGCATCAATTCTTTGGTGCTCAGCTTTTTCACAGTCCAACTCTCACATCCATACATGACCACTGGAAAAACCATAGCCTAGATGGATCTTTGTTGGCAAAGTAATGTCTCTGCTTTTGAATATGCTATCTAGGTTGGTCATAACTTTCCTTCTAAGGAGTAAGCATCTTTTAATTTCATGGCTGCAGTCACCATCTGCAGTGATTTTGGAGCCCCCCCAAAATGAAGTCTGACACTGTTTCCACTATTTCCCCATCTATTTCCCATGAAGTGATGGGACCAGATGCCATGATCTTCGTTTTCTGAATGTTGAGCTTTAAGCCAACTTTTTCGCTCTCCTCTTTCACTTTCATCAAGAGGCTTTTCAGTTCTTCTTCACTTTCTGCCATAAGGGTGGTGTCATCTGCATATCTGAGGTGATTGATATTTCTCCCGGCAATCTTGAATCCAGCTTGTGCTTCTTCCAGCCCAGCGTTTCTCATGATGTACTCTGCATATAAATTAAATAAGCAGGGTGACAATATACAGCCTTGAGGTACTCCTTTTCCTATTTGGAACCAGTCTGTTGTTCCATGTGCAGTTCTAACTGTTGCTTCCTGACCTGCATATAGGTTTCTCACTACAATAGTTCAAAAATTTCCAGAAGTGAATGAAATGCTTATCTCAATTGGTATTTTGAGGCTTCCCAATGTTATCAGGAGTATAAAATAACCACTCTTCAAAATAAGATTTTAAGATTAACTGAGGGAAGAAAAATTAAGAAAAGTTAAAATGGGTCCCAAAGCCTCAGGCTCATCTTACTTTCCTTCTTTGTCTTGGGTTCCGCCTCTGGCATTATCTTATCTCTCTCACTCAGCTCCTTCTGGCCACTCTACTCCCACTGCCATCTTATTACTTCCATTCTGTGCCACCTATGCCTCCACTGTACTTTCAATTCCCCACACTAATTCTCTCACAAACTACCTCATTTCTCTGAAACTCTTCTATTCCTATTCCTTTTCCTCTGAACATATCACAAAGTTTTAAAACTAAGGCTTCTGAGGATCCAGAAGCTAAACACACAGTTTTTTTATACTCTATGGACTGAAGCTGAACTGTGAGCCACAGTCAAAAATTTCCTCCAAATAATCAAAGAATCTTGCAGATTTGCTAAGAAATTTAAAAAAGGTCATTCAAATCTATCAACCTGGTTTCTCTGACTTATACCAGCTAGTTTATATACTTGTCACTGAAGACCAGGCACAACACTGGATGGCAACTGCTAACTGGGTAAGTCCTGAAAGGTCTCTGGAATTACAACTGGAAGACCAGTCCACTAACTTAGTGTATTTTCAGGTTTGGACAATCACTGAACAATTCATAGCACCCTTCCAAAACCTGTTCCTTGGAATAAAATTCAGACTTGTACACAAAAATCTGATTAACTTGTTCAGAATTATTCAATTGACTTTAGATTATTCTTAAATAAAATCCTGGTACTCCTTCAGATATTGATTGCATGCAGGTATCTTTTATCTGTTTATTAACAGGCTGAAACAGGACCTTTCCCTTCTAGTGAGAAGGACTAGAATGACCACTCTATATTTAGTTAACCAAGCAAATTAGTTTTCTTACTCTAGATGAGTCACCTTCAAAAAAGGCTATCAAAATTCTTAATCTTCAACTCAAGCAAATAAAGGTTCCTAAACAAAATCAAAACTCTCCTAGTTTCTGCTATTATTGTAAAAAGCCAGGCATTGTAAAAGAGATTGTTACAAATTTAAATGTTT
Source organism: Bison bison bison (assembly GCF_000754665.1). Lineage (NCBI taxonomy): Eukaryota > Metazoa > Chordata > Mammalia > Artiodactyla > Bovidae > Bison > Bison bison. The sequence continues at coordinate 1,091,615 of NW_011494961.1, forward strand.
CAGGCACCTTCTGCCCACTAACTAGACTTTCCAATGTCCTTCCAATTCTCAGTGACCAGACTCTAAGGAATTACAGAGGTTCTTCCCAATCTTTTCTCTTAATTGCCTTAGAGAAACATTTCTCTAGGTTGAGGATGAATCTCTTCCATTTGTAATGGAAGTGGCTCTGATACCAGAGCCACTCTTGATGCTCAACAGCACTATTGTAAAACAACCCTTTGTCTTGGGGTAAAACAGTTTAAATGGGGACCTCCAGTGAAACTCAAGAGGTTGTTGTCTCTGAACCTCTTCCTTTGTATTTGGCTCTCAGAGATAGACACCCTTTCCTCTTTTGTTCCTCCCCAACAATTGTTTATTAGACCAAGACTTAGAGTATCACGCAAGGAATGTCTTTCTCTCAAAAGGGAAAAATACTTTTTGAAATGGACAGTAGTCAAAGTATCCCATGACATGAATTAAATAATAATTTGACAACTTTTATTTTTTCCATCTCTGACAGTACTAAAGCTGATTCTGGAAACATTGATCATTTTTTTCCTTATTGATTCAGCTACCACTTTCCTTATGGAAAAAATCTTCAATTCATGTTGGGAAAATTCACAGGGCAGCACTCATTAAAATTCAAAGAGACTCCTCCAAAGCATCTTTGCAGAATTAATCAATATCCTATAAGTAAAGAAGCCTTTCAAGGCCAAAAGCCCATATAAGAAAACTACAAGGCCCAGTGCCTCATTTTCTCACCCAAACTCCTGTTTTACCAGTAAGAAAATCTAAGGGTCGATGGTGGAGGTTTGTCCAAGAAATTAGAACAAGAAATAGTTTGCTATCCACTGACATCCTGTTTCCTAACCCTCATACAGTGCTAACATCCATTCCAACCAAAGTTAAATTCTTTACTGTGATTGATTTATGCAGTATATTCTTTACTATTCTGGATGATGAAACTAGCCAATACCTTTTTGCCTTAACTTGGGAAGAAAGAATTCACCTGGACAATAATGTCTCAGAGGTTTTCTGAGACCTTATTTCTCACAAATACTGAAGGTTGATTTGAATGATAAATTCTCCCTGGAGGTTCTACCCCAAAACATATGGTTGATTTGATGCTTTGCTCTCCTTCTCAAAACTCACAGAAAGGCAGTACCCACTTGCTAAAGCTTTTAGCCTTAAAGGGACATAAGTTCACCAAAGAAAAACTGTAGTTTGCCCAACCAAGGTTTGATATTTAGAGCGACTGATATCAGAACAAGGGTTATACTTACATTCAGATAGAGTTTATGGTGTCCTAAGTTTTCTAAAACCCAAAACTAAGCACCAACTGCAAGTTTTCCAGGCTACTTGGTTATCACTAAAATTGTACTCCAAATTTCACTTATTGCTTAGTAAAAGATAGAGTGGTTTGGCCATAACAGCCCTGACCCAATTTTATGAGAAATCAGATGACCGACTTCAAGACCTTTAAGGAGTTTGATGAATCCATTAGCCCCTGGACACCCCAATTTTCAGATTCCTTTTTTTCCTTTATTATATGAAAAGAGGGAACACTCACCCCAAATCACAGGTATCACCATTGACCCATAGGGCATGACAGTCAGAAACCGGACCCCATGGCATGGGGATAACCACTTGCCTTGAGATATATGGTTATTGCTCTTTTGGTTAAGGTCACTAAGAAACTTATGGGGTCTGCTTTAACCATCTGTGTACCACATAAACAAGAAAGTCTCTTCAATTCTCATTACATGCAACATTTCTCAGTCAACCACCTCACCACCTATGAAGTAGCCATCTCCTGACTCCCCCTGATAACCTATAGGAAATTCTACTGGGTAACTCTGACCTCTCATGGTTCACTGGTGATTGTTATTTAAAAGGTTACAGTCAATATTGTGCTGGGTATGTTATTATCACTCTTTTTCTTGTTACTGAGGCAACATCTTTACCTATGGTTATTTTGGTCCAATAGGCTGAATTATATACTCTTAAATGAGCTTGTACATTCAGTTTGGTTCAGTTCAGTTGCTCAATAGTGTCCAACTCTTTGCGACCCCATGGACTGCAGCATGCCAGGCCTCCCTGTCCATCACCAACTCCCTGAGTTTACACAAACTCATGTCCATTGAGTCGGTGATGCCATACAACTATCTCATCCTCTGTTGTCCCCTTCTCCTCTGGGCTTCAATCTTTCCCAGCTCACCATTAGCCAAGAACAAAATTGCCAATATTAATAACGGGCTGGAAGAAGCACAAGCTGGAATCAAGACTGCCAGGAGAAATATCAATAACCTCAGATATGCAGATGAAACCACCCTTATGGCAAAAAGTGAAGAGGAACTAAAAAGCCTCTTGATGAAAGTGAAAGAGGAGAGTGAAAAAGTTGGCTTAAAGCTCAACATTCAGAAAACAAAGATCATGGCATCTGGTCCCATCACTGCATGGCAAATAGAGGGGGAAACAGTGGGAACAGTGTCAGACTTTATTTCTTTGGGCTCCAAAATCACTGAAGATGGTGATTGCAGCCATGAAATGAAAAGACACTTACTCCTTGGAAGGAAAGTTATGACCAACCTAGATAGCATATTCAAAAGCAGAGACATTATGCCAACAAAGGTCTGTCTAGTCAAAGCTATCATTTTTCCAGTGGTCATGTATGGATGTGAGAGTTGGACTGTGAAAAAGCTGAGCACCGAAGTATGATGCTTTTGAACTGTGGTGTTGGAGAAGACTGTTGTGAGTCCCTTGGACTGCAAGGAGATCCAACCAGTTCTTCCTAAGGGAGATCAGTCCTGGGTGTTCATTGGAAGGACTGATGCTAAGGCTGAAACTCCAATACTTTGGCCACCTCATGTGAAGAGTTGACTCAATGGAAAAGACCCTGATGCTGGGAGGGATTGAGTACAGGAAGAAAAGGGGACGACAGAGGATGAGATGGCTAGATGGCATCACTGACTTGATGGACGTGAGTTTGAGTGAACTCTGGGAGTTGGTGATGGACAGGGAGGCCTGGCATGCTGCGATTCATGGGGTTGCAGAGTCGGACACGACTGAGCAACTGAACTGAACTGATAGTGATAGTAGATATGCTTCTGAAGTAGTACATGATTTTGGATTGTTGTAGAAGAAACATAGCTTTCTTAATTCCAGGTAAAATAAAATTAAAAACAGCCCCTATGTTCAGGAATTACAGAATGCAATACTTTTACCAGCCACTTAAGCTATTTTTAAGATTCTGGGGCTTTTTTTTTTTTTTTGGCCATACCATGAGACTTGCAGGACCTCAGTTCCCTAACCAGGGATTGAAAATGAGCCATCTGGACCATGGGAATGAAAGTCCTGAATTCTAACTGCTAGGCCACCAGGGAACTCCCCTCCAGAGTATTCTAAACTTGACTCTCTGGAAGTTAAAGGAAATCACCTTGTTGATATTTCTGCAAGGAATGCTGCTCTTATGGGACCGATAATAGCTAAACATCTGTCGTTATTCAAAGGAATACTTTTTCAAATGGTAATTTAGAATCACTGGTTACAGAATGCCCAAAATTGGACTTAGAAAAGGAAAAAAAAAAAAAAATAAGGTTGAAAATTTAAAACTTTTTGGTTGGATAAAAAGATAAAGCTCTGGTTTAAACCAAATAACAACCCCATCTTACCGGACAAAATAAAATTCCAACTCCATATCTCTATACACACATTTAACTATTGGTTTACTGACAAAATGATAGTCTTTGTGAATCAGTATTGGTGGGAAAACACTAACAAGGCTTCAAAAGTGCCTACCTTATCCCACTTATCCAAATTATGACTCAAGGAATCTTGTCCATACTGATCTGTTTGTGTGCTATATGTGCTCAGTTGTGTCTGATGCTTTTGAACCCCATGGACTGTAGCCAACAAGGCTCCGCTGTCCAAGGAATTTTCCAAGCAAGAATACTGGAGTGGGTTGCCATTTCTTACTCCATGGGATCTTTCCAATCCAGGGATCAAACCCATTTCTCTTGCAACTCCTGCATTGGCAGGCAGATCCTTTACCACTGTGCCACCTGGAAAGCCCTCATATTGCTTTGCTGCTGCTGCTGCTGCTGCTGCTAAGTCACTTCAGTCATGTCCAACTCTGTGCAACCCCATAAACGGCAGCCCACCAGGCTCCCCCGTCCCTGGGATTCTCCAGGCAAGAACACTGGAGTGGGTTGCCATTTCCTTCTCCAATGCATGACAGTAAAAAGTGAAAGTGAAGTTGCTCAGTCGTTTCTGACTCTCAGCGACCCCATGGACTGCAGCACACCAGGCTCCTCCTTCCATGGGATTTTCCAGGCAAGAGTACTGGAGTGGGGTGCCATTGCCTTCTCCAATCATACTGCTCTAGGACATTTTAAACTGACACATCTAAAGAAAGTGGTGAACCCTGACTAGAAGTGAACATCATCTGGTTACCTGTTTCCTGATTCAACAACATCTGATGAGACAGCTTTTCCCAAGATATCTGGACCAGGCCTACTGGAGTTTATCACAAAACTTTTGATGATAATACACCACTTCAGATGATCTCTAATGTCTATAATCCTAATAATATATAGACTTTAGATAAAAAGTACCTGAATTCTCCCTCCTCCGCTTCCTTGTTACTTGAATGTAACCTTAATAATTTCCAAGCTATGTACTTTTCCTCCAACATGAGACACTACCTCCAAGAAATGTACTTCTTGGTATTGAAGGACAAAAAGGTGCTGAAACTGGAAAATCTTACTCTTGATCAGCAATGTTTCAGAGAAAGATCTTGATCAAAGGGGAAATATAAAAGAAAATCAGTAAGCATAAAATACAATTAAATAGAATTGGGAGACCTCTTTCAAGTCCTTTGACAAGAACAGAGAAAACAGGAAGAAGAAAGACTCTTCTTCTTCCCTGGAAGGGAAGTCAAATAAACTCAGATTTTAATCATTTATGTCAAAGAATTAAATTTGGAGGTATAACTTTGGTATCCTATGAAAAATTTAAAGGACATTTTAATATAAATTTTAAAGATAATGAATTATGTAATGTTGTACAATTTGTATAAATTTCTGTTTAGAATATAGTAGGCTGCCTTTTGATTTTTTTTTTTTTGAGTGCTGCCTTTCTTTTTCTTTTTTTTTTTAAATTTTATTTTATTTTTAAACTTTACATAATTGTATTAGTTTTGCCAAATATCAAAATGAATCCATCACAGGTATACATGTGTTCCCCATCCCGAACCCTCCTCCCTCCTCCCTCCCTATACCATTCCTCTGGGTCGTCCCAGTGCACTAGCCCCAAGCATCCAGTATCGTGCATCGAACCTGGACTGGCAACTCGTTTCTTACATGATATTTTACATGTTTCAATGTCATTCTCCCAAATCTTCCCACCCTCTCCCTCTCCCACAGAGTCCATAAGACTGTTCTATACATCAGTGTCTCTTTTGCTGTCTCGTACACCGGGTTATTGTTACCATCTTTCTAAATTCCATATATATGCGTTAGTATACTGTATTTATGTTTTTCCTTCTGGCTTACTTCACTCTGTATAATAGGCTCCAGTTTCATCCACCTCATTAAAACTGATTCAAATGTATTCTTTTTAATGGCTGAGTAATACTCCATTGTGTATATGTACCACAGCTTTCTTAGTCATTCATCTGCTGATGGACATCTAGGTTGCTTCCATGTCCTGGCTATTATAAACAGTGCTGTGATGAACATTGGCGTACACGTGTCTCTTTCCCTTCTGGTTTCCTCAGTGTTTATGCCCAGCAGTGGGATTGCCTCCCAGAATATTGGAAATAAAATCAAAAATAAACAAATGGGACCTAATTAACCTTAAAAGCTTCTGCACATCCAAGGAAACTATTAGCAAGGTGAAAAGACAGCCTTCAGAATGGGAGAAAATAATAGCAAATGAAGCAACTGACAAACAACTAATCTCAAAAATATACAAGCAACTCCTACAGCTCAACTCCAGAAAAATAAATGACCCAATCAAAAAATGGGCCAAAGAACTAAATAGACATTTCTCCAAAGAAGACATACAGATGGCTAACAAACACATGAAAAGATGCTCAACATCACTCATTATCAGAGAAATGCAAATCAAAACCACTATGAGGTACCATTTCACACCAGTCAGAATGGCTGTGATCCAAGTCTACAAATAATAAATGCTGGAGAGGGTGTGGAGAAAAGGGAACCCTCTTACACTGTTGGTGGGAATGCAAACTAGTACAGCCACTATGGAGAACAGTGTGGAGATGCCTTTTGATTTTTATCTTAAGTATCACTATGAATAGTTATTTACTGAGAAACTAGCTTTCTAAGCAGTGCTAGTCATAAAGAATCCACCTGCCAATACAGGAGATATAAGAGACTTTGGTTCAATCCCTGGGTGAGGAAGATCCCCTGGAGAAGGAAATGGCAATCTACTCCAATATTCTTGCCTGGAGAATCAGATGGACAGAGGAGTCTGGTGGGATACAGGCCATAGGGTCTCAAAGAATCAGACATGACTTCAACAACTTAGCAAGCGAGTTTGTGAGTAGGTCTTCTGCTCGTTATAGTTCTGCTAGTCATAGTTCAGAACACAAGATTATAGCATGCCTACATTAATTAAAGGTACTATTTAATAATGCAATATATTTTTTCCAGTTTTCTAGAAACAGTCTACTAAATTCATGTTTTTTTATAACATCTAATGCTGAAAAATATATTTTTCCTACAAACACACAGGATAGATAATGTATGTATAATAATCACCTGCAGAGATGTGCTTTCATTCTAGCACATTATTATTTTGAACACTGAGAATATAATGTATGCATTTTCAGGACATAGGAATATTTAAAACCTAAGCGAAATGAATGTTCAGTATTAGCAGAGAATGTTTAGCTGGCAAAATGACTTTTTCACATGAATGCACTACATTTTCTTTTTTAAAATCACATTTACAGAGTCTTTATCATATTGATTGTTATACATGTTTTTAGGTCAAAGCTGAGTGTGGTTATTGCATTATTTTTTTTCATTTGGAATTTATTGATTTTTCTGCCAGTAACTTACAGGTCAATTACAAAAAAAAAAAAAGAGTTGTAATCACTTCATTTATTTATTTTCTAAAAGATAATGTCAAATAGGAATCCTTTCATCAGTCTGTCAGATGTATAGAGCTCTTATGCCTGGTCATTTTGATTTAAATGTGTGTCAGAGATTCTTATTCTTTTTTTTCCCAATTTTAGGCATTCACATTAATTAAAAGTAAAAAGTAAACATAATAAATCTATTTCTTACTATTAGACATTGGTTTTAAAGTTGATTTTACCACATTCAGAATTGCCTTTATGAAAAATTAGTAAGGTTTGTTGCTGTAATGACCTTTATGCTCAATGCTGCTTTACATAATGAGCCATGGTACTTACATTTGGTCAATTTCACAAAATTGTCACTTTTTGTTGACTTTACTATCTTTTTGTTATAAATTTCATTTGAAATTGTAGAAAGTATAAAAGACAAAATTATTTGGGATACAGAAATTGAAACTTAACTGCCAATTCTACCATTATAATTTAGCTAGAAATAGGACTGGATGTTATCCAGCAGGAAAACCTTCATCTAAAATGAAAAATTTTCATTTGGGGATTTTGTATTAACATATATAATTGAATTTCCATAATAATTCAATATCTGGTCTGTTTGGACTGTGAAAATTCAATCTGGAATTTTAAAAGAAGCATAATTAAATGAAAATATCACTAAGTAAGAATGAGATGTGAATTATGATTTCAGTTCTGCTTCTAATAGCTAAATTATTTTGGGAAGTCAATGTAACGTTCTTAATTGTTGCTTTGATAACTAGACCAGAAAGTTTTAGAACCAAAAGTCTATGTTCCTAAAAGTGAATATACTTCATCACATTCAAATAGTCTATGTTTGATGTTAACATTTGCTTCCCACAAAAATTGACAAACCAAATTAATACAGTATTTATTAGATCTGTACATTAACTAGGTTCATTTACCTCACCTTGATGCTATTATTCTTCTATTTTATATTTTTGGATTTTAATCCCATCTTGTTTTCCATCTAAGATTCTTTGGTCTTAGTGATTTTCCTAATAAATTTTATTATTGGTCTCCACAATAGAATATAACACACCATTATAAAACTTACAATATAATATATGTTTTGATATGTTTTCAAATATATCTTTACCAAAGACCTATAAATATAGTATTACACATTTGCAGGTGTCACAAGTAATTCCAAATATTCTATTTAAGAGTCCTATTTTGGATAATGTCTTTTTATTTTACTAATTCTTTGTTAAAAGAGTTCTACTATATATTGCTTGATTCATCTCAACCTACTGTTTGACACTTTCTGTGTGTATCTACAGTTTGCTGCTGCTGCTGCTAAGTCGCTTCAGTCGTGTCCGATTCTGTGCAACCCCACAGACGGCAGCCCACTAGGCCCCACCGTCCCTGGGATTCTCCAGGCAAGAACACTGGAGTGGGTTGCCATTTCCTCCTCCAATGCATGAAAGTGAAAAGTGAAAGTAAAGTCGCCCAGTCCTGTCCGACTCTTAGTGACCCGATGGACTGCAGCCTACCAGGCTCCTCTGTCCATGGGATTTTCCAGGCAAGAGTACTGGAGTGGGCTGCCATTGCCTTCTCCGATCTACAGTTTAGATGATTCACATTAATCAGTGATTAAATACACTGGTTTATTACTTAACCTGCCCCAATGTTTTTGAATACAACATTTATTAATGCTCTAAATGCAATGACATATGCAATATTCAGAAGGTAAGTCATGGTGTGGATATCTTATTCACACTTTGTCAAAATAGTCTAGAGTACACTGTCTACTTTGTATGACTGCCAGTTTGAAGTTTCAAAATATTTAGACAATGTAACAAAAGTTTGGTTATGATCCTTGGTTAAATAAGTGATATAAGAGGTTGAAATTGTCTTTATATATACCTCTGTATCACTGCTGATTTGTAAATTTACCAAAAGACGAAAGGCAGACTTTTTATAAATATCATTAAAAAATAAACTGGTTTTCCTCTGGGAATTTGAGGACTCTGTATTATTAGACACAGTAATTATTATTTAAAGGAAATTTGAATGTTTTTTACATACAGATAATAGTTCCTCTGATTAAAGCATCATACTTCCCAGATTCATTTAAAGTCACAGAATACACCATATCTACTCTCATACCTTTTATCCAAATATAATCAAATGCATTAAAAAATATGATGGTATTTATAACCTACTTAGATTTATTCTTTGTGAGTAAAGTTTTTTTAAAAAATCCTTATGGCAGACTGAAACAATATATACAATATTTTGCAATTGAAGAGACAGAATCTAATTTTTACGTCTTGAATTTGGTCTTGGTCTTAGTCTTATGTCTTGTTTTGCCTCATGATCATTAGCAATTATGATGCTAGCAGAGATATGACAGCTGCTTGTGCTTAGGGGCTTGATCTTTTCCCTATTTCACTTCCTTCTACTACCATGTGAATATATCAGGTGTGTCCTGTTTGAGGATGATAAATTCTGTATAGACAGATCTAAGCAACCCCAACTGTCAGAGATAAGGTCCCAGATATAAAGGTGAGGCTATTTTAGACCATCCAGACACTGTTGAGCTATTGCCTTATCACATCTATCAGCCAACCTGGCTCAGTCCAAAAATGATACGCAGTGGAGCTTAGCCTATAACCCTGCCCAATTGCTGAATGCAACCTGTGGCCTTACCCAGGGAGAAAACCCAGAGAGCAACCATACCTGATCACGAGTATCTGGCCCCACTCAACTATGGCAAATAATTGCAGGCCACTTTCAACTAGAGATCCCAGCAAGCACCTTGCTGAATAGTGGAGGATAGCCAGTAGCCCACCTGATTATGAAGCCTAACCTATGGCCTTGTCCAGCTTCAGGGTAAAGCATGTGGCCCAAACAGATTGCAGACCAGGACCTGAAGCCCAGTGCATGAGTCAGGGAATCAAGCAATGCCTACTCATGGATACTACCAGTTAACCTGTGCAGTAGCTCAAGGTGAGGTGACAGGTGAGTGTCTTTCCCTACCAATGTGTACCTGTAAAGTCTGAAAGATGACACTGTAATGGAGCAGGGCCCTATGTGGCTTTCCAGAACAGACATCCCCCCTCCCTGTCCCTGCTCATGTCCTTCACCGGCCTTTTGTCTGTAGAAAAACTTTTGCCAAAGAATAAATTTAATCAAAGAAATGAGAAAATGCAGAAACAAAGGAAAATAATCAAATGACAAAATACTAATAGTTTAGTGATTAAACAAAGTCATGGACCTTAAATTTCTCTGCAAGGGCTGAACACATGTATACCTGTGGCGGATTCATTTTGATATTTGGCAAAACTAATACAATTATGTAAAGTTTAAAAATAAAATAAAAAAAAATATTCTGAGCCATATCCCTTGAGTGGTTTGACAGATACTGAAACCCCCACCAGGTGGAAGAAGACCAGACTGTGACCATGATGTAATCTGCTGAATCTTGTACAACTGGCCTCAAGGAAATGGGAACAAACTGACTCTGGGATTGAAGATTAACTATACCTGAAACAATCAAGATTACACTGATCAGACCACTGTATGACCAAGTTCATTTTCAGAGCTGACTGTGCTGCTCTGCATATAGAACCCTCCCTCTGTCTATAAACAACTGAAATTCCCCTTTAAAAGCTCTTACCTCCTGATAAACAGTGGGAGTTAGTTCTTTGGGAATGAGTCCCTCTTATTTCCAATATTGCCAGCTTCCACAATAAAGCTCTTTTCTTTTATCCAAAATTAGTCTCTCAGTATTGGATTCTTAAGTGACAAGCTGGTAAACTTGAGTTTGGTAACAACACTGCTTACACAAATATACTACTAATTTAAGGAATTAGTATTCTAAAGAATCAGATAAACATGACACCAAGGGAAACTTGGTGTTTCCAAGTTTCAATAATAAAACTTCAATAATTAACCCTATAGAAATGGAGATTTATGAACTTTCTGACAAAATACTCAGAATGATCTTATTAAAGAAGATCAATGAGCCACAATAACAAAGAAATTTAATAAATAACAGAGAAAATTAATAAAGCAGTGCATGAACAAAATGAGAAGTTAAAAAAGAAACAGAAGCCATTGAAACAAAAATTACAGAGCTGACTAATGTGAATAAATAATCAATAGAGAACTTCAACAGTGGTCATGGCCAAGCAGAATAAAGAATCGTGAAACTAAAAGACAAGTTATTTGAAATTATCCAGTCACAGAAGCAACAAAGGAGAAGAATTAAAAAGCCTTCAGGATTATGGGACCTCACTAGTGAAACAATATATATCTATGGGAATCCCAGAAAGAAAAGTAAATAAAGAAAAGCTCAGAGAGTCTAATTAAAGGAGTAGTGATTGAAAATCTACCAATCTTGAGGAAAGAAACTAACATCCAGATTAACAAAGTTTAAAGGCAGCCAAATGGATTGAGGGCTTCCCTGGTGGCTCAGACAGTAAAGAATCTGCCTGCAATGCAGGAGACCTGCGTTCGACCCCTTAGTTGGGAAGATCTCCTCGAGGAGGGCATGGCAATCCACTCCAGTATGCTTGCCTAGAGAATCCCCACGGACAGAGGAGCCTGGCGGGATTGAACCTAAAAACGACTAGACTGGAACATTATTAAATGTAAGACCTAAAGCCATAAAATTTCTAGAATAAAACAACTCCTTGACATTGGTCTTGGTCACAATTTTCACATAGAACAGCAAACATGAAAACATAAACAACAAAAAACATTTGGGACTACATCAAACTAAACGTCTGCACAATAAGAGATATGATCAACAAAATGAAAATGTAACATATGGAATGTGAGAAAATGTTCACAAAGCACATATCTGACAAGACATTAATACTCGAAATATATAAAGAAACCTATACAACTCAATAAGCAAACAACTACCACCACCAACACACACATAGAATAATTTTATTTAAAAAGGCCTGAATAGACATTTTTCAAAGATATTCAAATGATCAAATTTTATTGTTGATCTAATATTTTGAAATAGTTTTGGCAAATATACTTTTAGGTTACCATTACATTTTATTAAAGCAATTTTAATAGTCATTTAGTCATACATTTCTAAAATAAGTTTTTGTGAATATTCTTGAATTTTTCCAGAACAGACATAATGCTCTATTACCAAGAAAAAAACAAATAAAACAAACTAGCAGTGTCATAGTGAAAAAGCTGATCCTAAAATTTTGGTTAAAGCATATGAAAGGATGTTTACAATCATTAATCGTTAGGAAAATGTAAATCAAAACCCTAATGAGATACTAGTTCACACCTTCTAACTTGGCTATGGGCTTCCCTGATGGCTCAGAGGGTAACTTGGCTATAATTTTAAAATAAATAAATTTAGAAGAGTTGAAGAAGATACAGACAGATTGGAAATTTTTTCACATCACTGATTGGAATGTAAAATGGTTTTCAGTTGCTGTGGAAATTTTACTAGTTCCTCAAAAAGTTAAATACAGCCTAAATGCTGCTGCTGCTGCTGCTGCTGCTGCTAAGTCGCTTGAGTCGTGTCCAACTCTGTGCGACCCCATGGACTGCAGCCCATCAGGCTCCCCCGTCCCTGGGATTCTCCAGGCAAGAACACTGGAGTGGGTTGCCATTTCCTTCTCCAACAGCCTAAATATGGGTTAGCAATTCCACTTCTGTATACATGCCCCAAAAAATTGAAAACGGGAACTTAATATTTACTTGCATATGTTATGTCCATAATAGCACTATTCCTAACCTACAAAAAAATAGGAACAATCTACATGTCCATCAACTAATGGATAAACAAAATGTGGTTTATACATTCAATATTATTCAGCCAATTAAAGAAATGAAGTAGGGATACATACTATAAAGAAAACACACCTTGAAAACATGCTAAATGAAAGCAGTCATGCACAGAAAATCACTTAATTATGATTCTCTTTATATGAAGCATCCGTGATAGGTAAATTCATGGAGACAGACAGCAAAATGGTGTTTGCTAGGGACTGTGTGGAGAGGAGGGAGATTGAGGACTAATTGTTTAAATGTCTCCAGAGGTAATGAAAATGTTTTTGAAAGTAAATAGAGGTGATGATGGTTGCACACCTTGAATATAAGCACACACTTTAAAATGGTGAATTTAGTATTTTGTGAATTTTACTTCAATTAAGCCTTGGTTAGAAAAACATATATATACAAATAGTCAGTTGCCAAATATTTCTTCCCAAATTGGTCTGAAAACATGACTCTTCACAATGACTCATGCACTATTCTAGTGTATAATACAAGGTTATATTTTCAATTGACAGAGATTTTGGTTTATTTTAATGGTTTGTCAATTTTTTTTGTTTTTACCACATGAAGGATCAGAGTTGTTGAATATGGTAATGCTGTGGATTTTTAAGATTTGCTTCTTTAAAGCTTTGAGAATAACTTATACATTATCTGAAATAGTGCTATATTATCCTACCATACATTTTAATATAACTTTAAATATTTGAATATTTGGTAAATTGACCTTAATAATTGTCAGTGAGATGAAATATATGCTATTACTTTAAAAATATACATAATATTTTCATCTTTAAAGTAACTTTAAAAAACCTTTAGCCTATAGTATTTAATCTTAAAATTTGCTACATGTATTCTTAACTTTTTAACTTTCAGATTCAATTACTTTTATATAGCCATTGACTCTTACTTCAAGGTGATTTTGATGTTTCACCTCACTTATTTAAGAAAGTTCCTGGATAAAATGCAAGCTTTGTACTTTAAATGGATTTGCCTTTGGTTATCTAATAAGATATCTGTGCCTTGATGACTTTGGTATTTCAAGGTCCAAAATGCAAGGCTTATTTTTTAAGAACTACATTCTATGCAATACTATTTCAATGGTTAGTTCCTGCTTTTATTCTGCCTCATACACAAAATTACTATCCTTAGGTTCAAAATGGTAACTGTATGAATGTACCAAATGGATCCTCTCTCAATTTTCCACCAAATTATCCATGAAACCACAGAGCACAATGATTCTGGAACTGAATAGTCAAATGAATTTTTTTTTCCTCTCACCTCTGGAATTTGAGCCATGGACAAAATTCTATTAATTTTTACGTCAATTGATATGGTGAAGAGTATATTAGGACAGGGAAAGTTAGATTTTCCCATGACGATGGGCATGTCATGGATTCCTACCCTCATCTGGGAAATAAAAATAATTAAAAAAAATCACCAACCCCACTCATAGAACACAAAGATCAGAGGAGGTTAACTAGTATATCCTTTCTAGAACTCAACTGAATATATATAT
>NW_011494961.1:1106113-1118306 GCF_000754665.1 Bison bison bison
TTGAAAGCTTAAAAGCTTAAAGTACAAATGAGCAAAAGACAGGTATTAGTCATAAGGACCTTTCAACAGAGTCTGTTTCTATCCCATATGACATGAAATGGCCCATTTTGTTTTTCTTGGGGTTTAACAATAGTTCTCTAAGAAAGAATGAATATGAATATGCACATATGTGTAACTAAATCACTTTGAAACTAATACAACATTGTAAATCAACTATACTCCAATAAAATAAGAGTCTACAAAGATCACATTAACATAAAAATGTTTATGAGGTTAAATGAACAAGCAGGCTGCAAGCTTATACAGAATAATTTAAATTATACAAAAACAATGTCTCTCAAAGTTAATATCAAATAGACCACCAGTCACAAAGACATTTGTAGGATAAATGTTCATAGGAAAATTCTAATGACCAGACACTCAGGATGACCTAGAAAGAACTGACTCCATAAATATTTCTATGTGTGCAAATTGACAAATACTTTCTAATGCAATAAACTTAAGCTATTTTTAGAATATCTTTAGTTACATTTTCTGTTTAAAGATTATACTATACAAAATATCTCACCAATTATTGTTTAGTTTCAGAGTAGCTAAAAATGATAATAAATGGGTAATAAACCCATTTTAGATGATTTTTTAAAATTTTATTTTATTTTTAAACTTTACAAATTGTATTAGTTTTGCCAAATATCAAAATGAGTCCGCCACAGGTATACATGTGTTCCCCATCCTGAACCCTCCTCCCTCCTCCCTCCCCATACCATCCCTCTGGGTCGTCCCAGTGCACTAGCCCCAAGCATCCAGTATCGTGCATCGAACTTGGACTGGCAACTCGTTTCATACATGATATTATACATGTTTCAATGCCATTTCCCCAAATCTTCCCACCCTCTCCCTCTCCAACAGAGTCCATAAAATTGTTCTATACATCAGTGTCTCTTTTGCTGTCTCGTACATAGGGTTATTATTACCATCTTTCTAAATTCCATATATATGCGTTAGTATACTGTATTGGTGTTTTTCTTTCTGGCTTACTTCACTCTGTATAATAGGCTCCAGTTTCATCCACCTCATTAGAACTGATTCAAATGTATTCTTTTTAATGGCTGAGTAATACTCCATTGTGTATATGTACCACTGCTTTCTTAGCCATTCATCTGCTGATGGACATCTAGGTTGCTTCCATGTCCTGGTTATTATAAACAGTGCTGCGATGAACATTGGGGTACACGTGTCTCTTTCCCTTCTGGTTTCCTCAGTGTGTATGCCCAGCAGAGGGATTGCTGGATCAAAAGGCAGTTCTATTTCCAGTTTTTTAAGGAATCTCCACACTGTTCTCCATAGTGGCTGTACTAGTTTGCATTCCCACCAACAGATGATAGTTTTTAATAAAAAAATCATAATTGTGCCAAGCTTTTAACATTTTTGCTTTATACAGGAACCTTGTAGGCTACAGTCCATGAGGTTGCAAAGAGTCGGACATGACTGAGCGACTTCACTTCTTCACTTCTTATGCTTATCTACAGTAAGGTGCATTGGTCTTCAGATTTTCAGATTTCATAGATAAGAAAAATTTTTAAATAAATGAGGGAGGAAATGGAGAGTATGGCCAGGGTATAGCAATATTTTATGTTTTCAAATGAATGTATTATAATAACAATAAGCACAATTCCCTCGCAGCTCAGCTGGTAAAGAATCCGCCTGCAATCAGGGAGACCTGGGTTCAATCCCTAGGTCTGAAAGATCCCCTGGAGAAGGGAAAGGCTACCCATTCCAGTATTCTGGCCTGGAGAATTCCATGGACTGTATAGTCCATGGGGTTGCGGAGTCGGATATGACTGACTTTCACTTTCACTACTATCACTACTCTTTAAATAAGAAAAATTATTTTAATAAACAAAAAGGTATGAAGAACATAAGTTCATAAGGACCTTTAAATATAAGATGTCCTTATTTTTAAAATTAAAATTCTTAATAATTCTTAAAATTAAACTTAGCTTCACACACACTCAAAATCATACAACTCAGTAAAAACAGCAAAAAACAACCCCATTAAAAAAAAATTGGCAGAGGAACTTAATAGACATTTTTTCAAGGAAGGTATACATATGGCCATGGGAACATAAGGACATATTCAATATCACTAATCATCAGGGAAGTACAATGAGATATCACTTCATACCTGTAAGAGCATATATCATAGAGAACAAGCGATAACAAATTTTGGCAAAGATGTGAAGAAAAGGGTACCCTTTAGCACAGTTGGGATTATAAACTGGTTCAGCCACTAAAGAGAAGTGAAGTTCCTCAAAAATAGAACTAACATAAAATAGAACTAACATAATCTAATAACCTCCCTTGTGGGTATATATCTAAAGGAAATAAACACAAGTTACTGAAAAGATATATGTATCTCAAGTTTATTGTAGCATTATTCACAGGAACCAAAGTAAGTAAACAATCTATTCATAAATGATGAATGGATAAAGAAGATGGGACCATATATATTTAGTGAAATACTAATCAGCCATGAGGAAAAAGGAGATTGTGTCATTTGTGACAACAGGGACAGGCCTTGATGACATTGGCCTAAGTGAGATAAGTTAGACAGAGAAAGACAAATACTGTATGATGTCTTGTATGTGGGAATATTTTATAAAATGAACTTGAAAAAACAGAGTGAAATGATGGTTACCAGGGCCTAGAGGGTAGGGGAATGGAAGAGATGTTTAAGGGTACATGCTAATAACTACCAGATAAATAAGTCCTAGAGATCTAATACACAGTGTAGTTATTATAGACAATAAAAGTGTATTATAAACATTAAGCTTACTAGAAGGCTAGAGCTTAAATGTTCCCATCACTAGAAGAGATCATAATTATGTTACATGATAGAGGTGCTAGCTAATGCTCAATGGCTGCCATATTGCAATATTAATGTACGAAATTACTATTTTATATACCTTAACACTTAATATATATACAGTACTACCTGTCAATTATGTCTCAAAACAAATTGTTTAGTTAAAAAATTTATGGAGAGGGGAGCAAAGGGAATTCAGTCAGCTGAACCAAAGAGACACATGCTATACTATACTTGCCAAAAATAAAAACCAACCAATATATATGTATTATACATATGTAAAATTTTATTCCTCTGTATATTTGTATATATAATTTTCCACTGGTTATTTTGAAATTAAATTTAAATCATGTATATATACACATGTATCAATTTAAAGTAATCAAAACATTGTGCAAGTAGTTAACATTACTGTGATTATTAATTTTCATAACAATATTTACCTCAATATTTTAATAACTATACTATCCATAAAACAGATTAAGTATGGTATTGGAATACACATAGTTTAGTGTAAAATTTGTAGTATAATGAAAAATATTTTGTGAAAGAAACTGACTGAAGACTAAGAATAGTGTTTTGAATTGTCAAATAACTGAAAATTACTCCTTCCTTGCTGGTAGTGAGGATTATTATTCCAAGTGTATAAACTGTTTCAATTTTAAATTATTCATTTCACTGTTCTTTAATATCTTTGAAGAGTCATAATCATTCAGGAATACTTTCAGAAGTAACATTAACTGGATAAAATTTTCAACTATTTCTTTTCTTCAAGCATAGAGTATAATATCTATGTCAAAAAATAATTGATTAATTGAAATTATATTATTCTGCATATGAAATACATGAATGGTAATGAATATATTCAAAAGATTGAAGTAGTATAGTTATTTTGTGGACTCATGGAAGAAGAGTATGAAAGAATAAAGAGTAATGCGCAAATTAACACTTTCAGCCCTCAAAATGGTAATTTGAAATAGACCAGGAAAGAATAATTGTCCTTTCTAAACATATCATTTTGATATGATGAAAGCACAGTGATAGTCAAGATTATATTTACCATAATAATAGGATGTTTGAGTCTTCCTTTAAGAAATGTATTATTTTTGTACCAAAGGAAGAACAGCTTTAACTTACACTATTGTGTAGTCTCTGCTGAGTTTTCTTATATTCCATCTGAAGAATTTTCCACATGAGACTCCATTAGTGGAAACATTGTTAATTTTATTTACAACTATTTCTACTTACTTTAAAAGGTATTTTAGAAGAAAAAAAGTCTTAAACAAAGGCTATAATCAATTTCCCAGATAAATATCTGTGACACAGTCTTATTCTAGCTGGAGGGTTTAAATATATAGTACCACCTTTAATAATATGTGTTGCAAAGTGGGATTTTTTTCGGGGGAAATATTTCATGGGACCATACCAAGTGCTTTCTAACTTCCAAAATGATTTCATGAGGAATATTCAGTTCAGTTCAGTTCAGTTCAGTCGCTCAGTCGTGTGCGACTCTTTGCGACCCCATGAATCGCAGCACGTCAGGCCTCCCCGTCTATCACCAACTTCCGGAGTTCACTCAGACTCACGTCCATCGAGTCAGTGATGCCATCCAGCCATCTCATCCTCTGTCATCCCTTTTTCCTCCTGCCCCCAATCCCTCTCAGCATCAGAGTCTTTTCCAATGAGTCAACTCTTCGCATGAGGTGGCCAAAGTACTGGAGTTTCAGCTTTAGCATCATTCCTTCCAAAGAAATCCCAGGGCTGATCTCCTCCAGAATGGATTGGTTGGATCTCCTTGCAGTCCAAGGGACTCTCAAGAGTCTTCTCCAACGCCACAGTTCAAAAGCATCAATTCTTCGGCACTCAGCCTTCTTCACAGTCCAACTCTTACATCCATACATGACCACAGGAAAAACCATAGCCTTGACTAGACAGACCTTTGTTGGCAAAGTAATGTCTCTGCTTTTGAATATGCTATCTAGGTTGGCCATAATTTTCTTTCCAAGGAGTAAGCGTCTTTTACTTATTGAGGAATATTAAAGACTCTCTATTTCAACTCAGGCATGAGATATATTTCAATTTATTATTATTTTATGTTGTTACTGATTTATTAAAGACAATACATTTATCCTATGATACTGGTAACATTCAGTTCAGTTCAGTTGCTCAGTTGTGTCCGACTCTTGACAACCCCATGCACTGCGGCATGGCAGGCTTTCCTGTCCATCACCAACTCCCGGAGCTTGCTCAAACTCATGTCCATTGAGTTGGTGATTATAAGGTGAAAAAAAAATCTAACTTCATTCATATGTGCATTAAATATAAAAACAAATATTAAAAAAATAAAATTGAAAAACTTGATGTTACTGTATCATTATTTTAAAATATTTAAATTATCTGTGATCTCTTTCTCCTAAAAAAAAAGCACAAGTACATAACATTTATCAATGTTAAGCTATAATGATCCCTAAACTAAATGAGTCATTTGAAGACTTTAATGTCCATTTTCATTCTTTTGTGATTACATATAGAATTGTTTTTAACATCCTGACTTCAATATATACATTTTCTAGTGAATGCTGTATGCTTAATTTTAAATTCTAGCATAGTATGACTTTGTATTTTGACATTCAGTCATCTGCTATTGAAAAATTCTTGCTTGATGATTATTTTACTGAGGATATGCCTCATGGATTTCCAGATTACTTTCAATGCAGTTATTCTTCATTTAATCATTTCAAATCTATTAAAGATATCAGCATAGTTCCTTAGATAATCATTAAAAGCATTTAAAGTTGCTCATTACTGCAATGTCTTCACATTGCTCTATCTAGACCTTTAAGCAACCATTATATTAAGTTTTGTCCATTAGATGGCTATGAAATATGCATCAAAGATATAGTTTATCTGCTCACCAGAGTCACAGAAATCCTTGCTTTAACTTTGATATTTCCTCTATTCACTTTGTAGTACTTCCTGAACCATCTCTCTCTTATCAGTAACATTTCTCAGTTAATAATTAGAATAATAGGATATAAAAGACTTATAAAAGTACTTGAGTACTTTTAAAATAAGTCCAGATAAACAGTAAGTTTACTTTTCAAAAGACCTTTTCACTTGGCAAAAAACTTTACAGTGAGTTACTACTTTGTTTTTATCTAGAGTAAATGATAGTAAATGATATTTTTCTACTTTTAAAATTCTTCAATTATGTTCATAAAGGGTATTCTAACTCCTAGACTATTTCAGTCCCTTAATATATGGACAAACAGTTATTTTCAAGATAATTCAGAACAAAGTGCTTTTGTCCCCTGCTGTTTTGTGCATATGGGCTGCACAAGTCAATCTTCCTGTCTCAGTTTTACTATATTTTGAACTGTCTTCTTCCTGACTATAAATCCCTGACCTCTCTTTTTTCAAAGCATCTTCTTTAGAACTCTTGTAAATTATTTTTTCTGTTCCTTTGAGGTGTAAATCTTCTCCAGTTTTTACTGGAATGCAGGGAGTATCTTCCCCATGGACCTGGGGACTCCCTTGACATGCAATCCCATAGAGACTGGGCAATAAGGACACTGACTTCAAAAGGTGACAATCAGCAACACAAATGGCCTAATCATATTGACCAGCCTCCCCCTCAACACCTCCCGGTGTTTTCTCAGTAGCTCACAACAGCCCTTATAAATCTCACCTTCTCTTTCAGTAGAACTGAGTCCACTTTCTCTTCTCTATTGTAACACTCTTGAATAAAGCCTTCCTTGCCTGTTTAACTCTGTCCAGTGCACTATTTCTTTGATAGATCTAGACAAGATTTGTATTTATTCCTCAAAAAATGAGTATACAAGCCAATATTGAGACCACCTGATATGTGAGAGGGAAATAGCAACCTATTCCAGTATTCTAGCCTGGAGGGTGACAGTCCATGGGGTCACAAAGAGTCAGACATGACTAATCAACTGAGCATGCATGCTTATGTGACTCTAATAATAAATATAACACTAAAATTTATTGAGTGTTGATTACATGCAAGACATTACTTATATTAATCAAGAAAAATAATAAGAAACACAGGTATACATCTATAATAATTACCATAACTGAGAAATAAAATTCATATTCTATAGCAAGACATGAAAGAATTTTCAAATCGTCATTGTCCTTTGACCTTCCCTCTCTCCTGTACTGTATATTGTGTATCTACATTATATTTACATCAACCAAACCTCATCATTAGCAGAAATACCATAAAAAACAACATTCCCCTAGCAACAAAAAGACAACTTCTTAAAAGATAATATTCCTTCTTGATCTTGTGGGGTCACATCTTACCACTTCGTACTTACAGGTCTGGACTGTGCAAACTATCTTCATCATGGAATGTACAGCCCTCTGTCTCAAAAATCTATGTAACTGTGCTTTGACCTCTAATGAGAGAAATAGTTCTCAGAGCTTTCAGAAAGGCTGCTCCTGAGATATAATCCTCAAGTTTACTTCAGTCAAGTTTTCCATTTCTTTCTTAAATTAACTGATTAATTTTTTAGTTGTTGACAAAACAGTTCTTTCTGATATAGAATGATAGGCAATGACATTAAAGAGTTCTTATAAATAATCTATTCTCATCTAATGCCATTATGGAATGTTCCCCTTAAGTAGCACAAAGCAAATAAACCAATACTTTTTAAATACTTGTATTTTCTTATAAATTGCTGTGTCTAACCAGAGTTCCAACTCTTCAAATGAGATGATAAAATGGAATTAACAGTAAGTGATGTGACATGGTAAATGACTAATGAGTAGGACACCGAAGCAGAGGCCATTTTTATGCCAATGTCAGGAAATGGGGTTCTCTCCTATAAATGCAGTCTTACTGGTCTGCAGAAGAGGATTCAGCTCTCCATTCTTTCCAATCAGTTTCCTAGCTCACACATACTTTTATTGACTCATTTCTCCCATATCACCTGTCAGGCTTGGGCCCTAGCTGGTAACTCCCATATTTTTCTTCCAACACTCTCTTTAGTTTCTCACCATGAAAAATGTAATCCTGCTTTTATTTCAAAATATACCTTGAGTCAAGATAAATTTTTAAGATCTTTTTCTTAAAGACAGAAAGGCTTGAAATTTCCAGTATTCCAAAAAGCAAAATGAAAGACCAATTCTTATTTCCTCCCATCCAAATCAACAAAATGTAAGCAAACATAACATTCAGGCTTGCATATTAACCATATTTAAAATGACAGAAGCATTCATGTTATGCAACACATGTATTGCATGGTGAAAATTTTATGCTAAACAGAAGAAGCAATACTTCATAATAATGATCAAGTTCCTTTGTTATTATACATATTTTTTTTTCATTTTTCTTTCTTCTCTTAAATTAGATTGATATGTACATCACTCCTAAGTACTCATGAAGTTAAATTCAGAAATGTTGACTAAACTGGACATTTAGATTTTTTTTTTTAATTTCAAGGGTGTATTTCCACAATATTTACAGCATTTATTACTACTTCTTATGTAACTAGAGAAGGCAATGGCACCCCACTCCAGTACTCTTGCCTGGAAAATACCATGAACAGAGGAGCCTGGTGCACTACAGTCCATGGGGTCACCACTTTTGTTTAAAACATACAAGCTTATAATATAAATTTTACTTACATACCTTGGAAGATCCATGAGGGCCGGATTTGGTGCTGTTTCTGTTTCAATCATCCATGGAGCCTACAATAAAAAATCAAAAGGAAATCTGTGATCTACAAAACTGAGTAAGAATGGAAGTTTTGTGAGACAAAGTGTACACTGTCGAGCCTGTGGAGAAGCTGTAGTGCATTTGCTCCAATTAAGCCAGGGAAAATTAAAAGCACCTGGAGTTCAATCATGTTGCCATCACTTCTATGCTCCAACAAGTTTTTTTTTTTTTGTCTTTTTTGGTGAGACTAGAGTTTAGAAAATATTATACTTATTAAATTATTTATGAATATCAGAAGGTGAAGCATATTCACTAAAATAATAGTAAGAATAAACATAGCTCTCAAACTAGTGCAGCAAAGAGAGGGAGGAAACAAAATCAAATTTGCAACAATAATGTGTAAGTAAAGAAAAAGGACAAAAACTTAACAAATTATAGATAATGAGAAAATAAGTCAAAAGGTGGCTAAAAAAAACACACCAAATATCAATAATACAAACCCACTCAAAAAGTAACAAAACATTCCATTTAAAAGATAGTGGATTTTCATTTTGGATGTCAAAATATCCATGTATAATGGATGCCTGGATTTCAAAAAGCACTGAAACTTAGGTCACACAATATAAAAACAATTTTTGTGCAAGTCAATCAATAACTAGACTTTTTATGGTAATCATTTTGCAAAATATACAACAATAATTAAGCTGTACACTTAAAACTAGTATAAAGTTATATATCAACTATATTTCAATAAAAATCACAACTCTAACCGAATTGGAAAGTGTATGAAAACGACTATTATGGTTTGAACTGTGTTAGCCCAGAATTTCGGAGAAGACAATGGCACCCCACTCCAGTACTCTTGCCTGGAGAGTCCCATGAATGGAGGAGCCTGGTAGGCTGCAGTCCATGGGGTCGCAAAGAGTCGGACACCACTGAACGACTTCACTTTCAGTTTTCACTTTCATGCATTGGAGAAGGAAATGGCAACCCACTCCAGTGTTCTTGCCTGGAGAATCCCAGGGACTGGGGAGCCTGGTGGGCTGCCGTCTATGGGGTCGCACAGAATAGGACACGACTGAAGCGACTTAGCAGCTTAGCAGCAGCAGCCCAGAATTCATATGCTAAAGACCTACCCTCAAGAAACTCAGAATGTGACCTTGTTTGAAAATAGGTTCCTCTCAGGTGTAATTAATAAAGTGAAGTCGTGCAATAGGCTGGGATCCAATTCAAAATGATTGAAAATTTAGAGACCATAACGTGAATATGAAGGCAGAAATCTATAAGCCAAGGGATTCTAGATTGCCTGAAAACCACCCAAAGCTAGGAGAGATTTAACAGATTATATAATCAAACCCTAGATTCAAGATTATTTTTTATACACTGAGAAAAAAATAACACCCAAGCTACCTTTTATATTCATATAGATTGCTTTAAACCATAAAATAGTAGACAGATTTTTAAAAAGGTAAAATTTTAAAAGTATATATCTGAATTCCTAATCATTATGGTATGGCAGGAGAGCATCCAATGGTAGATCATAATAAAATGAAAAATAAGTAAGCAAGTCAATTGAAAAGCCAAAACAATAAATAACATTAAAATACTTGTTTTGGTAAAAACCAATGTATTTCCAATAAGCTGTGTGTATATTACTTGCATGCATGCTCAGTTGTGTCTGACTTTTTGTGACCCCATGACTGTAGCCCACCTTCTCCTCTGTCCATGGAATTTTCCAGGCAAGAATACTGGAATGGTTGCCTTTTCCTAATCCAGAGGATCTTTCCAACCCAAGGATAGAACTCACATCTTTTGCATCTCCTGCATTGACAGGTAGATTGTTTACCACAGCGCCACCTGGGAAGTGCGTGTGTGCATGCGTGCATGAATGCATGGGTGTGTGTATGCCTGTGTGTGTTAAGATGAAATTTAGAGAGGTGGTCCTAAGATGGCGGAGGAATAGGATGGGGAGGTCACTTTCTCCCCCACAAATTCATCAAAAGATCATTTGAATGCTGAGCAACTTCCACAAAACAACTTCTGAATGCTGGCAGAGGCCACCAGGCACCCAGAAAGGCAGCCCATGCTCTTCAAAAGGAGGTAGGACAAGATACAAAAAGACAAAAAGAGAGACAAGAGTTAGGGACGGAGACTTGTCCCGGGGAGGGAGTCAAGGAGGAGAAGATTCCAAACACCAGGAAATCCCCTCACTGGTGGGTCTGTGGAGAGTTTTGGAATCTCAGAGGGCAACATAACCAGGAGGAAAAAAAAAAAAAAAAACCCATAGAATACGCCCCTAACCACAACTCCCAGCAGAGAAGTAGCCTAGGCGCTCATGTTCACCACCAGCCAGTGGGGGCTGGGCAGGGAGGCACAGGTTGCATTAGCAACCCAAACGGTAGGATAGCCAGAGAGAGGGGGGAAAAAGAGAGAGAGAGAGAAAAAAAAACTTTCCCGCAAAAAACTCTAGCCTAAGGCACAGCCTGGCCTGCTAACAGAACAAAGGACTGAGCAATCACCAGAGGAGAGTTAGCTGGCTACAAACCGGTCCCTCCCCCCACCGGTGGCAGAGCCGCAGGCGGGCGACAGCCAGAGCCGGAAGGTAAGGGGCCATTTTGGCCCCAGAGAGGGCATCCTCCAACCAAACTGTGAGCAAGCTCCCAGTTGCTAACCAAGTATTCCTGGGATCCTGGACAGTTGATATCTGCCAGGAGGGTCACAGGCAGAGATCAGCTCAGAGGAGACACATGGCACACCAGAGACGGTGCTCTTGCGGAGCACCCAGGAAACCAAGTGGCTGGGACTGGGGAAGTGATTAAGATGCACAGACCACCTGAGACAGTACGCTTGCCAACACCTGGTCGCCTGAACAGCTTAGACCTGGGAAGTACATGAAGCCCGGTGCCTGCTTTGGACAGTTCCCCTGCAGAGCAACCTGGAGCCTGAGTAGTGTAGACCCGGAAAGCACACACTCCATGAACTGGGGCAAATCCAGTGTGGTCCATACGCTGCAAGCACTCCCCACACATGCCAGTGACATTTGTTTGCACTGTTCCTCTCTCCCCACAGCACAACTGAACAAGTGAGCCTAAATAAGTGACAACCTTTGCCCCCTTGTGTCAGGGCAGAAATTAAGACACTGAAGAGACTTGCAAACAGAGGAAACAAAGAAGAGGGAACCGCTTTGGAAGTGACAGGTGCAACAGATTAAAACCCAGTAGTTAGCATTGACTAAACATTGGAAGGAGCCTATAGACCTTGAGAAGTATAAGCTGGAACAAGGAACTATCTGAAATTGAACTGACCCCACACTGCCCACAACAGCTCCAGAGAAATTCTTAGATATATTTTTACTATTATCACTTTTTAATTTTTTAATTTAACTTCTTTATTACTCTTTTAATTTTCATTTTTAAAACCTACTATTACCTTGCAAAAAAAAGACCCTATTTTTAAAGCAAATATCATATATATATTTTATAATTTTTGTTATTTTGTTTTGTATTTTTAATATTGTATTTTTGAGAGTCAAACCTCTACTCTAGATTTTTAATCTTTGCTTTTTGGTATTTGTTATCAATTTTGTACCTTTAAGAATCTAATCTTCAATACCCATTTTTACTTAGCGGTGTGATTACTGGCTT
>NW_011494961.1:1118406-1139673 GCF_000754665.1 Bison bison bison
CTCTCTCCCCTTTTGACTCTCCTTTTTCTCCCCCAGGTCACCTCTATCTCTTCCCTCCCCCTTCTCTTCTCTTCTCTATCCTCTCTCTCTCTCTCTCTCCTCTCCTCTCCTCTCTCTGGCCTCTCCTCTCCTCTCCACTCCTCTTCAACTCTGAATCTCTTTGGGTGTTCTGGGCTGTAGAGAACACTTAGGGAACTGATTACTGGCTAGATTAGTCTCTCCCCTTTTGATTCCCCCTCTTCTCCTCCTCGGAGAAGGCAATGACACCCCACTCCAGTATTCTTGCCTGGAAAATCCCATGGATGGAGGAGTCTGGTGGGCTACAGTCCATGGGGTCGCTGAGAGTTGGACACGACTGAGCGACTTCACTTTAACTTCTCCTCCTGGTCACCTCTATCTCCCTCCTCTCTCTTCTCTTCTCCATGTAACTCTGTGTCCCTCACTGTGGAGAATCTTTTCACCATTAACCTAGATGTTTTATCATCAGTGCTGTATAGACAGAAAAGTCTTGAGGCTACTGTAAGAATAAGACTGAAAGCTAGAGGCTGGAGGTTTAAATCCAAAACTTGAGAACACCAGAAAACTCCTGACTCCAGGGAACATTAATTGGCAAGAGCTTCAGGCTCTAGTACAAAGCTAAAGTCATAAAGACAGTATGGTACTGGCACAAAGACAGAAATACAGATCAGTGGAACAAAATAGAAAGCCCAGAGATAAACCCACGCACCTATGGACACCTTATTTTTGACAAACGAGGCAAGAATATACAATAGAGAAAAGACAATCTCTTTAACAAGTGGTGCTGGGAAAACTGGTCAACCACTTGTAAAAGAATGAAACTAGAATGCTTTCTAACACCATACACAAAAGTAAAATAAAATGGATTAAAGATCTAAATGTAAGACCAGAAACTATAAAACTCCTAGAGAAAAACATAGGCAAAACACCCTAACATAAATCACAGCAGGATCCTCTATGACCCACCTCCCAGAGTAATGGAAATAAAAGCAAAAATAAACAAATGAGACCTAATTAAACATAAAGCTTTTGCACAACGAAGGAAACTATAAGCAAGGTGAAAAGACAGCCTTCAGAATGGGAGAAAATAATAGCAAACCAAGCAACCGACAAAGAATTAATCTCAAAAATATATAAGCAGTTCATGCAGCTCAACTCCAAAAAAAAAAAATAAATGACCCAATCAAAAAATGGGCCAAATAACTAAGCAGACATTTCTTCTTTGAAGACATACAGATGGTTAACAAACATGAAAAGATGTTCAACATCACTTATTATCAGAGAAACGCAAATCAAAACCACAATGAGGTACCATCTCATGCCAGTCAGAATGGCTGCTCTCAAAAAGTCTATGAACAATAAGTGCTGGAGATTGTGCAGAGAAAAGGAAACCCTCTTACACTGTTGGTGGGAATGCAAACTAGTACAGCCACTATGGAGAACAGTGTGGAGGTTCCTTAAAAAACTGGAAATAGAACTGCCTTATGACCCAGCAATCCCACTGCTGGGCATACACACCAAGGAAACCAGAATTGAAAGAGACACTTGTACCCCAACGTTCATCGCAGCACTGTTTATAATAGCCAGGACATGGAAGCAATCTAGATGTCCATCAGCAGACGAATGGATAAGAAAGCTGTGGTACATATACACAATGAAATATTACTGAGCTATTTAAAATAATGCTTTTGAATCAGCACTATGAGGTGGATGAAACTGGAGCCTATT
Source organism: Bison bison bison (assembly GCF_000754665.1). NCBI lineage: Eukaryota > Metazoa > Chordata > Mammalia > Artiodactyla > Bovidae > Bison > Bison bison. The sequence continues at coordinate 1,120,153 of NW_011494961.1, forward strand.
ATACAGAGCGAAGTAAGTCAGAAAGAAAAACAACAATACAGTATATTAACACATATATATGGAATTTAGAAAGATGGTAACCATAACCCTGTGTACAAGACAGCCAAAGAGACACAGATGTAAAGAACAGACTTTTGGACTCTGTGGGAGAAGGTGAGGGTGGGATGATTTGAGAGAATAGCATTGAAACATGTATATTACCATATGTGAAACAGGTCGCCAGTCCAGGTTTGATGCATGAGACAGGGTGCTCAGGGCCAGTGCCCTGGGATGACCCTGAGGGATGGGATGGGGAGGGAGGTGGGAGGGGGTTCAGGATGGGGAACACATGTATACCCATGGCTGATTCATGTCAGTGTATGGGAAATCCACTACAATATTGTAAAGTAATTAGCCTCCAATTAAAATAAATTAATTTTTAAAAGTTAAAAAAATATATATTTTAAGCATAAACAAAGGGTTTTGACAGATGCATATACCCATGAAACTACTACCTCAGTTAAGATGTAAAGCATTGATATCATCCAAAAAGTTTCTTTTTACTGCTTTGCAGTCTTCCCCGTGGGTACTACCCCTTTCCCTAGGCAACCACTAGATCTGTTGTCACCATGGATTAGTTTTAACTGTCCCTGAGTTTCATTTCAAAGAAATTGTATAGAATGTATGTTTCTCTTGTATTCATCTTCTGTTACTCAGTATAATGTTTTTGAAGTTTTAAACTTAATATGCTGTTACACATATAAAAAAAAAAAGATGAAATTTAGATAAAGTCATGAGTTTTCTGTAAATCTTCCAGTTAATATTTTGGTAGTAATGATTTTAGAATACAGTCAATATGATTTTTTGCCTTTAGTCTGGAGAAGTGTAAAGTAATCATTAAATACAGATTCTTTTTCCCACATTTCTAAGATGATTACTCAGCTGTGTTAATAAGAAATGATTAGAGTTCCAAGTCCCTATTATTTCTAAAGTCGCACTCAATACAGCTAATCTTGATATATTCCACAGTGATTTTAAACTAATCAAATTCATTTGCAGAAGCAGAATTAATTTCATAGGTGAATAAACTGAGGATTTCCAGTCTAAGACTTTCTATATCAGTAAGAAGAAACAGGAAACACTTGTCTATTTGAAAGAAGCATTGACACCTATGATGCTTGGAATTAGATTCTATGACATGTAAGAACAATGGATCCAGAAAACGTTTATGAAACTTTTATTGCAACATGTTTTCACCTTGTCGGTTTAAATTTTTAATGCACACTGACATCAACCACTTGCTCTATTGTATACATACCTCATAATCTCTTTTCTCCTACATGAAAATATGTTTATCTACCCTCAACTCTTTTTTCTTTTTGTTCACTTGGAGGCTTTCTTGGTGGACAAAATAATTACCATATCTTTTAGAAGATCTTTTTTGGCATTCTTTTTTTTTCTATCATATTTTAATTATTTTTCCTATTTCAATAATGTATATATTTACTAATACACTTCATATTTTTACTGTTTCAGATAGTTATCCTGAAATTATATCATTGTATTTCATTGTTAAAGTTTTATTTTTAAAAAATACATCCTTAGTAATACATCTTGAGAATCTATAATCCATAACATTAATATGATTTAAAAATTGCTTATAAAACCTTTATAAGGGGGTATGGGCTTTTTAAAATGGCTAATTCTTGCTCCTACAATTTTTAAAATTACTCTTATTGTACCAATTTATTAGAGTATGTTTATCATCACTGCTTTGGCATATAACTATTTATTTTAACTTCATAAGCATTCTCAGATTTATAGATATTATCTTATTGTTGTTCTTTGATATTTCTTTTAATGTCATTTAAAAATATTTTCGCATTTCTCCATTTTATATCTTTGATGTTGCCTTCACTCAAAGTTTTAAATATACACTATATCATCTTGCAGGCGAAGTAAGAGATGCGAGTTGGATCCCCGGGTCAGAAAGATGCCCTGGAGGAGGGAATGCCAATCCACTTCAGTATTCTTGCCTAGAGAAACCTTGTGGACAGAAGAGCCTGGCGGACTGGGATCCATAGAGTTGCAAAGAGTCGGACATGACTGAAGCTATTTAGCATGCATACGTATCATATTGCTTACGTTAAACTCCTATTCCTACAACAGTAGATAGCACTATCTTTTGATTTTGCTTTAAAATAAGATTTTGACTTTTAGTTTACATTAATTTTGTCAAAATAATTACGAATGTGTTTGTATATGTCCGGTTATATGTAATTGTTTTTTTCTCCCATTGGAATGAAAGCTGTATGAAGATAATGCACATCTTTGTTGTATTTGTTAGTAAACCTATGATACCTGAGGCAATGTCTGGCATTGTGTATTTAATAATGAATGACTGTGGTTTTATAAAACCTGTCTCTTAATATTGATACATTGAACCTATTAATCATGTTTCAAAACCTGTTCTTGGCAGGTCCCCATACATTTTGCAAAAGCCTCTCTCATTAATATATTTTAACATTAAAGAATTATACAATTTTCTGTGGTACTTTATAGCATGGTTTGTCATATTTTCTTCCTTGAAAGTTTAATTTCAGAAAGACTGATAATGACTTGTGAGGTAGAGTTTATTAATGATATTACTCTCAGCAGTTTTCCCACCAATGGTGTTTTTTGATGTAGTTAAAGCATTTAACCCAATTTCTTACTTTAATCTGTCTGCTATGTTGTGCACCAAGTCTTAAGATAAATGGTTCTGCCTGAAGAAAATACCGACCCAACAGTCACTGTTTACATTTCTCTTTCTCTATAGTTGGCAGCAATTATATCTTACATGATAATTATGGTGAAGCATTCCTGACATCACAGTAACTTTTCATAATCTGCTCTTACAAATAGTAAATGATTCCTCTGACAGCATATTTCAGTGTGATTCCTTTACCCTGTTATATATAGTGAGAAAATAAACTACTTATATCCAAATCAAATTTGAAAACTGTCCTCCATATCTTATAATTTTTATAGTTTCTTATTTTATGAAAATGCTTATTTGGCATCATCAAATTTCCTGACATTTACCACTCCTCTTTTTTTTTTCTTTTTTTAAAGAAGGCTATCTAATAACCATTTCACTAAAAGTGTGTGCCCCAAAACAGTAGCATTGGCATCACCTGGGAACTTGATGAAAAATTTTGGCTTCCAAAATTCGACAGACAAGTCGAATCTGAAATTCTAGGAGTGAGGTCCCACAATCTTAGTTTTATTAAGCTTTCCAGGGGATTTTGGTAAAAAAAAAAAAATGAGGTTTAAGAAACATTGTTCTAAGATGGTGTCCCCCATTTTCCTGATGTAATTCATAGACATAATATTTGTTGTGTGAGAAGTTAGACATCAGCATTAAATGTCAAAGAGTTTGAAAGAATGCCAGAACACAGTTATACTAATGAAATTATCTCTCAGGCATCATATCCTTATCCATCTTGAATTGGGTTGCTCAAAAACAAACCCTGAGAAAGAGATCGATGTGCATGCGGTTCAGTTACAGCACATCCTGAGAAACAAACCCTGTGGAAGCAGGAATCAGTAAGGGAGAAATCAAACTACACAGAGGCCACACGTGTGTCCACAGATGGTGCTGTCAGTGCTCTGGAGATGGGATGGGCCTTTCAGAAGTATATTAATTAGAAGAAAGAAGCTAATTCTTTCAACATTCTCCCCTGCAGTCACTGAAAGCCAGTTCTCCTCTGGGAGAACCAAAATATTGATAATGCAGCTTCCTTCATCTGATTTCTGGAAAAGGATTCAGCAATAAGCTATGCAGGCATTCTCAGAGATTTGCTCAGGGAATCATAATGTCTGTGGAACACATCTCATTTCCTAAGTTGTTATAAAGATGTATTTTTCTTTCTACAAACTGTTTTTTTTTTGTTTGTTTTATTTTCATATTTGTTCTTTCCCAACTCAATCTTCAGCATGAAATGTAAGAGAAAACATATTTAGACGAGCAAATGGTGGGCAAATCAAAACTTTTATAAAGTGATTGCAATGTTTATAATGTATATTAAGTTCCAGTCAGTTCCAGTTATTTATACACAAAAGTGCTTATAGCTTTTAATCAAAAATAATATAAAATAGGGGTTGAAATAAAAACTATTGGTTAAAATTAACAGCACTATGAACAAATATTTATAAAAGGGTTATTGACAGATCTCCATTCATAAAAAGATGCTTCTGATAGATATCACAGATTGTAGCACTGAATTAAAGTGTTACTTGCTCAGTCATGTCCCACTCTGCAACCCCATGAACTGATGCTTACCAAGCTCTTCTCTCCATGGGATTCTCAGGCAAGAATACTGCAGTGGGTTATTATTTCCTTCTCTAGGGAATCTTCCCAATCCAGGGATTGAATCTGAGTCTCCTGCATTGCAGGCAGATTCTTTACAGTCTGAGTCATTAGGTAAGCCACTGAATAACTGGATCAAAAACAAATAAAATAAAAATAGAAACGATGATCAAGTTGAGAGGCAAATCTTGTCCAGGAACTATTAGGAAAGTGGAAAACTTGTTACGTATCTATTTTACTCCTTAGAAATGGAGCATTAAGTGACAACCAATATTACATTTTGAAAAACAGACTGAGTCAGTACTTTAGTTTGCTAATGATATCTCCAATTGCATTTGAGATCTCTGCTAAAACTTTAGTTTTTCATGTTCTCTACCTTTTCTTAAATAGTTTTATTTTGGATATTTTAATAAAGGATTTTTTAAAAGAATTTCTGGTTTCCAGGGACATCACTGGTGGTCCAGTGGCCAAGACTTCATGTTCCCAGTGCAGAGAAGAATGCATTGATCTCTGGTCAGGAAAATAGATCCCACTGGCCACAACTAAGTGTTTGCATGCTGCAACTAAAGACCCTCCGTGCTGGAAGAGAACAAAATGGTGGAGGAGAAGGAAGATGTAGAATACCTTTCTCTTCATGGATACATCAGGAATACACCTTCAGACACAAAGCGCATGGACAATACGAGCTGAGAATGGAGAGAGTACTTGACCAATGGAAAAGAATATATAGAACCACACAAAACTCAGTAGGACAGAGGAACTAGGGGAGGAAATAGGAGTGTTAGTAGGACTGGACCTGCCCTCCGTGGGTTGGGGAACTGAAGCAGCAGTCCCATCCCCACATTGGGGCAACTGTCTGAGTCAGAGGGGAAAGATCTAAGGCTGAGATTGAAACAGCCGATCTGTGGCAGCCCAATGGAATGAGAATCAGACAGTCCTTGCCAGCCAGGGACACAGGGCCCCAGAAGGTGCAGCAGCTGGGAGCTGGAGTTTAGGGATTGTGGAGCAATCCCAGGGTGATGGTTGCTATTGACTGTGAAGATACAGATCAAAGGCCCATGAGGGAGGAGATTGTGGTGGGAAAAGCCTGTGAAGAAAAGCCAGGAAGCCATGGAAGCAAGGTGATACTGCTGGGGCACATAGCGGGTGGAGTCATCACCATAGCCCGTCTCTCCCCACATGGCAGCATCAGCAGGTGAACAATAGACTGGCCTATAAAGTGCCTGACGCCAAACTACAGAATAGGACCCCACACAGGGTGCTCCTTTAAGTGCCTAATGCACTAATCTACAGAGTAGGACCCCAGCCAGAGAGGTCCCTCTATATGCCTCACTAACCTAACAACAGAGAAGGACCCCAGGCAAGAGACCCCTCTAAGTGCCCGAATGGGTGGAGCTACAGAGAAAGACTGGCCAAAGAGGCCTTCTGATCACCAACTACAAGAGGCTCAAAAAAAGACTCTGATAGGGCCATAATCCTGTGGTGGAGGCAGTCCGTGTCCCTGTGCACTTGGCACCCCCAGGGTCCCTGCAAGCCAAGCAGCTATGCCACCTTCACACTCAACCCTCACTGGGTCAGAGCTGCCACAGACAAAAGAAAGTCTTGCATCTATGCATGCAGGGTTGCTTCATTTATATCCAATTCTTGGTGACCCTGTACTGTGGCCTGCCAGGCTTCTCTGTCAGGGGGATCTCCAGGTAAGAATACTGGAGCGCATTGGCCAATAATGGCTGCCATATCCTTCTAGAGCACTATGTTTCCTGCTTCCCTAGCTGCCAACTGCCCTTAATACCTGGTGCTTCCAGAGCCCCTGCGACCCAAGCAGCTGCACCACCTCTACACCTGGCCCTCACTGGGGCAGACCCAAGTCCTCCAGGGCAGCCTCAGGAGCAAATCCCAAGGGACGGCCCACATGCAGAGGTGGGGGAAACACACACACACACACACACAAAATAGAAACCCAGGGGCAGTGTGGCTAAGGAAGAAGACCCAATACAATATATTCCCACCAGGTTTACAAACTTCAGATTAAATCCACACAACCAACTAGGCAGACTCTGCATCTATGGAATATATAAAAAGATATTGAGAATGCCAACAAAAGTAAATGCATTAGTTTTGATAGCTGTGGACATTGGAGGCAAGGACAAACAGGAGTAGGATGAGATTAGAATCTGAGCTGCATGGCCAGAGACCAGCACAGTATTAGAGTACATCATAGGGAGGTAAGGTGGACTGTGACTCTCAAAGAGGGAAAGGACTCTGACAGAGTGACTTGAGAAACACATTTATTATTCTTATGTTTTGACTTGTTCTGTACATTCTTTTGGATATTTTTTTTCTTTTTTTCTCCTTTTTTTTTAAATCCCCTCTGTGGTAGTTGTCAATTTTATTGGCACCATGAAATCTAATTGAGGTTTTGAGGTTTTTTGTTTTTTTTTAAGTCATACCATTTATTGTTGTTGTAAATCTCTGCCTCTACATTGGCATTTGCAGTTCTGTAGAATTTTCCTTTTTTAAAAAACTTTTGTTCTTTTTTTAATTTCTTCTTCCTGCTTTTTAAAAATTTTCTCTTTTTAAAATTTCTTTAAATCTATTATTATTTTTCCTATATTTATTTATTTATTTGCTTCTCCTCCTCTTCTTTTCCCCTTGCAGTTAATCTTTAATGTATATAAAACTTCTTTGTTTGTATGTTAGTCACTCAGTATTGTCCAACTCTTTGCAGTCCCATGGACTGTAGCCTGTAAGGCTGCTCAGTCCATGGGATTCTTCAGGCAAGAATACTAGAATGGGTTGCCATTTCGTTCTCCAGGGGATCTTCCCAATTCAGGGATCAAACCCACGTCTCCCGCATTGCAGGCAGATACTTTACAATCTGAGCCACCAGGGAAGCCCAAATCTTCTTTATCTACCTCTATTTAACTTTACATATCTATTCTTTCTTTCTTTTCTTTTTTTCCTTTCCTCTCAACATATTTCTTAGTTTTGTTTTCATTGCTATATTCCCCACTTGGTATCTTATTTTACTTTTGTTTTCCAGTTAGTGCTTTATTTAGTTTTGTTCTTAACTGGTAGATATAATTTTTGGTTTCAGTTGTTCTCTGGGTCAATCTATTGTACTTTATTTTTGTTGGACTGTTTTGACTTAGCTTATAAGTGTATGTGTATATGTGGATAGTCCATTATTTTAATTATTATTTGCCTGATTTTGTAACTGCCATTTGTCTCGGGTTCATCTTCGATTACTCATTTTGGATTTTTGTTTTAATCTCACTTAATACCAAGTCTCACTTAACAAACAACTTGTGGAATCTTCATTCCTGAACAGAGATCAAGCCCTGAGCCTTTGAAGTGGGAGTACTAACTCCAAGACCCAAGACTACAAGAGAACTAACCCTAGGGAATATCATATAGTGAGAACGCACACACAGGAAACCACTTGAATACAAGACCCAGCATCACACAACCATCATCCTGTCCAGGATGCCTCATCTAAGCAACAAACAAACAAACAACAACAACAAAAACAAACACAATCATCAGCAGAAAGGACTGCCACCTCACTCAGCCTTGCCCATCAGAGGATAAACAAACAAACAAAAAATTCATCACAGTTCTCACCTATACAAAGTTTATACAAACCACTGGACCGAACTTAGGAGGGCAGAAACCAAAAGGAAGAAAGAATTCAATGTTGAATCCTGGGAAAAGAAGACCTCAAACACAATAAATTAAAAGAATAATAATAATGAAAAGGCAGATAAATACTACACAAATGAAGAAACAAACTAGAAACACAAAAGCCCAAAGAAATGAAGAGGGAATAGGCAAAATACCTGAAAAGAAATTCAGAATAATGATAGTAAAGATGATCAAAAACCTTGAAAACATAATGGAGAAAATGCAAGAATCAATTAACAGACCTAGGAGAATTAAAGAATAAACATACAGAGACAAACAACACAATTACTGAAGTTAAATATACTCTAGAAGGAATCAAGAGCAGAATATCTGAAGCAGAAGAATGAATCAGTAAGCTGGAAGATAAAATGGTGGAAATAACTTCTGAAGATCAGAATAAAGTAAAAGGAATGAAAAGAACTGAGGATAGTCTCCAAGACCTCTGGGACAATAGGAACATATATATCCATTATTAAATAGAAATGGATTAAATGCTCCAACCAAAAGACACAGACTGGCTGAATGGATATAAAAACAAAACCCATATATATGCTATTTATAAGACACCCGCTTCAGACCTAAAGACACATATAGGCTGAAAGTGAGAGGGTGGAAAAATATAGTCCATGTAAATGGGAACCAAAAGAAAGTTGGAGTAGCAATCTTCATATCAGACAAAATAGACCTAAAAATAAAGAATATTACAAGAGATAAGGACACTACATAATGATCAAGGGGTCAATCCAAGAGGAAGACATAACAATTGCAATATCTATGCACCCAACATAGGAGCGCCTCAATACATAAGACAAACATTAACAGAAATAAAAAGAGAAATTGACAGTAACATAATAATGCTGCTAAGTCACTTCAGTCGTGTACGACTCTATGTGACCCCAGAAATGGCAGCCCACCAGGCTTCCCCGTCCCTGGGATTCTCCAGGTAAGAACACTGGAGTGGGTTGCCATTTCCTTTTCCAATGCATGAAAGTAAAAATAGTAGGGAAATTTAACACCCCGCTCACACCAACAGACAGATCATCAAAACAGGAAATTAATAAGGAAACACAACTTTAAAATGATAAATTAGATGAGATGGATCTAACTGATATCTTCAGGACATTCCATCTAAATGCAGAAGAATACACCTTCTTCTCAAGTGCACATGGAACAGTCTTCAGGATAGACCATGTCTTGGGTCACATATCAAACCTCAGTAAATTCAAGAAAATTGAAATCATATCAAGCATCTTCTCTGACCACAACCCTATGAGACTAGATATTAATTTCAAGAAAAAATACTGTAAGAAACACAAACACATGCAGATTAAACAATATGTTGCCAAATAGCCAACAGGTTACTGAAGAAATCAAAAGGGAAATCAAAAAATTTCTAGAAACAAATGACAATGAAAACACGACAACTCAAAACTTTTGGGATGCAGCAAAAGCAGTCCTAAGAGGGAAGTTTATAGCAATACAATCCTACCTCAAGAAATAAGAAAAACATTGACTAGACACCTAAAATAACTGGAAATAAAAAACTAAAAACCCCCAAAATTAGCAGAAATAAAGTATTCATAAAGAACTGAGCAGAAATAAATGAAAAAGAAATGAAAGAAACAATAGTTAAGATTAATAAAACTAAAAGCTGATTCTTTGAGAAGATGAACAAAATTGACAAACCTTTAGTCAGACTCATCAGAAAAAAAGAGAAGAATAAAATCAACTAAATTCAAAATGAAAAAGGAGAGGTTACAACAAATAATGAAGAACTTCAAAGGATTTTAAGAGACTATTATGAACACTTATATGGCAATAAAATGAATAACCTGGAAGAAATGGATAGATTCTTAGAAAAGTTCAATCTTCCAAGACTGAACCAGGAAGAAATAGAAATTATAAACAACCTGATTACAAGTACTGAAATTGAAGCTGTGATCAAAAATCTCCCAAAAAACAAAAGGCCAGGACCAGATGGCTTCATAGGAGAATTGTATCAAACATTTAAAGAAGAGCTAATGCCTATCCTTCTAAAACTCTTTCAAAAAATTGCAGAGGAAGGAACACTTCCAAACTCATTCTTCAAAGCCACCATCAGCCTGATATCAAAACCACACAAAGACAACACAAACGAATAAAACTAGAGGTCAATATCACTGATGAACATAGATGCAAAAATCCTTAACAAAATTTTAGCAAACAGAAATCAACAACACATCAAAAAGCTCTTACACCATGATCAAGTTGGGTTTATTCCAGGCATACAAGGATTCTTCAATATATGCAAATTAATCGGTGTGATACACCATATTAACAAATTGCAAGATAAAAACTAATAGATGCAGAAAAAGCCTTTGACAAAATTCAGCACCCATTTATGATTTAAACTCTTCAAAAAGTGGGCATAGAAGGAACCTACATCAACATAGTAAAGGTCATATATGATAAGCCTACAGAAAACATTATTCTTAGTGGTAAAAAACTGAAAGAATTCCCCCTAAGATCAGTAACAAGTAAGGCTGTCCACTTTCACCACTATTATTCAACATGGTTTTGGAAGTCCTATCTATAGCAATCAGAGAAGAAAAAGAAAGAAAAGCAATCCAGATTGGAAAAGAAGAAGTTAAGCTCTCACTGCTTGCAGATGACATGATACTGTACATAGAAAACCCTAAAGATAGTATCAGAAAATTACAGAACTAATCAGGGAATTTGACAAAGGTGCAGGGTACATAATCAATACACAGAAATCACTTGCATTTCTATATACTAACAACAAAAAAACAGAAAGAGAAATTAAGGCATCAATATCATTCACCATTGCAACAAAAAGAATTAAATATCTAGGAATAAACTTATCTAAGGAGACAAAAGAAATGTGCACAGAAAATTAGAAGACACTGATGAAAGAAATCAAAGATGACATAAACGGAGTGATATTCCATGATTCTGGGTAGGAAGAATCAATATTTTGAAAATAACTATACTACCAAATTCAATCTACAGATTTAATATGATTCCTATCAAATTACCAATGGCGTTTTTCACAGAACTAGAACAAAAAAATTTCACAATTCATATGGAAACAAAAAAGACCTCGAATAGCCAAAGCAGTCTTGAGAAAGAGGAAGTTAGTATTTCATTTCCTTGTTTCTTTATTTAATTATCCAAATTTTTATTATGCTATGATTTGAAACTTGCAGAAAAGTTTTAAGAACAGTATAATGAAACCTCATTACTACAGATTAACAATTGTTCACATCCTTTTGCCTGACCTGCTTCTCTATTTCTGTCTTCATTTCAGCAAAAAAACATCTGCATGCACAAATGTATACTTGTTCACATAAGTACACAGACATACAAACACCCACAGAGCACTAACATTACTTCCATAAAAATAAATTTCAGTTACCAAGTTTTATTTATATAATACCAGGCCCAACACAGAGAAGGCAATGGCACCCCACTCCAATACTCTTGCCTGGAAAACCCCATGGACGGATGAGCCTGGTAGGCTGCAGTCCATGGGGTCGCTGAGTCAGATACGACTGAGCGACTTCACTTTCACTTTTCACTTTCATGCACTGGAGAAGGAAACAGCAACCCACTCCAGTGTTCTTGCCTGGGGAATCTCAGGGACATGGGAGCCTGGTGGGCTGCCGTCTATGGGGTCACACAGAGTCGGACACGACTGAAGTGACTTAGCAGCAGCAGCAGCAGCAGGCCCAACAACAAAGTTCAGATTTCAGTTTCTGTGGTATATTACCATCTTAATGGACATGAGTTTGAGCAAGCTCCAGGAGTTGGTGACAGACAGGGAAGCCTGGCATGCTGCAGTCCATGGGGTCGCAAAAAGTTAGATATGACTGAACGACTGAACTGAATTGCAGAGTATAAACTTCACTGCTAGCTCTTCCTATAAATTACTATGCAAATAGCATATGTTCATCATGATTAGTGACTAACCATGTCATTTCTTTCAGAGACTGTCAGTTCTCTGTCACTATATATCTGTTATTCAGTTCACTCACAAATATAAAAGTGTGTAGCAATTTCTTATCTCCCAATGATAAACCCATATGGAATCTTATAAAAATGAACTACGAAGGAGGATACTGACCGACAAATGTGAAAGTGCAACAAACAAATGAAAAGTAATAATGCTAGAATGAAACTAAAATTGAACATAAAAGGAGTCATGGAAGAAATAGAGGCTGACCATGGAAATGTTGATTCCATCAATATTTGAGAGACAAAGTATGCAACCAGAGGAAGTTAATAAAGGAGTTAATAAAGGCAATTTTATAGCCATAAATAAATGAGGCAAACACTTAAAGAAAAATGATGGTGTTTCAGAAGCGATGCTGGTAAAAGAACCACATTAAACAAACTCTCGGAAATATTTTACATTATTGAAAGTGCAAAGGATAAAACATTAGAAGCCAATTCTAACTTAAGAAGCAGAATAATAATTCACTAAGGAATAAAAAGGTGCTCATATATATTGTAAATAATATGATGGAAAGGAAGCAAGCAATTTTCAAATTTCTCTTGATAAGTTTTACAGAAAAAAGTAAAATAATTTAATTGTAAATATTTCTAATATTTTTACATTTGTTGTTCAGTCACTCATTCATGTCCTATTCTTTGTGATCCCATGGACTGCAGTACACCAGGCTTCCCTGTCTTTTACTATTTCCCAGAGTTTGCTCAAACTCATGTCCATTGAGTCTATGATGCCATCCAACCATATCAACCTCTGTTGTCCCCTTCTCCTCCTGCCCTTAATTTCACATCAGGTGGCCAAAGTATTGGAGTTTCAGCTTCAGCATCAGTCCTTCCAATGAATATTCAGAGTAGACTTCCTTGAGGACTGACTGGTTGGATCTCCTTGCTACCCAAGGGACTCTCAAGAGTCTTCTCCAGCACCACAATTTGGAAGCATCAATTCTTCGGCACTCAGCCTTCTTTATGGTCCAATTCTCACATCCATACATGACTGCTGGAAAAGCCATAGCTTTGACTATATGAACCTATGTTGACAAAGTGATGTCTCTGCTTTTTAATATGCTGGCTACGTTTGTCATAGCTTTTCTTCTAAGAAGCAAGCATCTTTTTAATTTTGTGGCTGCGGTCATTATCTGCAGTGATTTTTGGACCCAATAAAAGAAAATCTGTCACTGTTTCTACTGTTTTCCCTTCTATTTGCCATGAAGTGATGGGACCAGATGCCAGGATCTTAGTTTTTTGAATGAATGTTGTGTTTTAAGCCAACTTTTATTCCATGTCCAGTTCTAATTGTTGCTTCCTGCCCTGCATACAGGTTTCTCAGGAGACAGGTGAGGTGATCTGGTACTCCCATCTCTTTAATAATTTTCCATAGTTTGTAGTGATCCACACACTCAAAGGCTTTAGTGTCAATGAAGCAGATGTTTTTCTGAGTTTCCTTACTTTTTCTATGATCTAGAGGATGTTGGCAATTTGATCTCTGGGTCCTCTGACAGTATTTTTACATTACAGAATTTAAAATATATTTTAGTTTCACTAATTTTAATTAATCTATACATTATAACAGAAAGTAAGAGAATTTTTAATGTTTTGACAAAAATCTTAAAAGTCATGGTACATTAGGAATTTTGCACAGTGACTTTGCATGATTTCAATTTGCACAGTTATTATTACAGACTGGCACTAGTAGGCAAAGGGAAGGGTGCTGTTTGACAGTAGGTTGGAAACATTCCCATTTAACCCTAAATATTCCATGTGTTTTCCCCGAAAACAAAGTCTTTGGTTCAAATATGCAATGCACATATCACAGTGCAGTTATCAAAATCAGAAAATTTAACATGATACAATTTTATTATCTAATCTACAGTACATTTTAATTTTAACCATCTCAAAGTAAATTACACAATTATACTTTTATTCCCAGTCCAAGATTCAATTTTAGTCTATGCACTGCATTTATCAATAGTTGCTATGTGTTCAATTCAGTTCAGTTCAGTCGCTCAGTCGTGTCCAACTCTTTGCGACCCCATGAATCGCAGCATGCCAGGCCTCCCTGTACATCACCAACTCCCCGAGTTCACTCAGACTCACGTCCATCGCTATGTGTTAGTAATCTTTAATCTGAGTAAATACTCAGTCTTCATCTTCTCTGATTTTGGCAATAAGTTTTAAAAACATCCCTTGATTTGTATGTTTCTTATATTGGTTGTGGTGGTTTAGTCACTACGTCATGTCTGACTCTTGTGATGCCACAGACTGTAGCTTGCCAGGTTCCTCTGTCCATGGGATTTCCCAGGTAAGAATATTGGAGTGAGTTGCCAATTCCTTCTCCAGGGGATCATTCCAACTTAGGGATCGAATCTGGGTCTCCTCTATTGGAGGCAGATTCTTTTATACTTAAATTCAGTTTATACACATTTTGGCAAATATGAAATTGTCTTTCTGAATGCAACATATCAGGAAGAAAGACATTTGATTCATTTCATTAATGGTAATGTTAATTTTAGCCATTTAATTTTAGAATTATTCTCAGGGTTTTTCCAATGTAGTGAAGTTATTTTCCCTCTTTGTTTTCAATAGATAATATTGGAGAATCCATTTTGAAATTTTGCAAATATATTGTTTCTCATTAACCTTTCATCCATATTTTTGATTATATAGTTAGCACTCTATCTTAAAAGCTTTTTCCCTTTGTTTATTATTGATATATTTATATAAATAAGGTCTAATGTTTTTTATTCAATGAGCTACATACATTCTGTCATTGTATATTCTGGTATTCACATTGTCCCAGATTAAGTCAGGAGTCTTTTCAAGATGGCTTCTTGGTGCTTTATACATTTCTTTGGGCAATTCATTACTTTAGAGCAAAGGATGCTGCAGGTACCTTTTGAGATTTTCTTATCTCAGTCCTGGGATGGGCAGGTTCTTTATAAGATTTCAATATGTTCTGTAATTGTTATATATTTTACAAATATTTAGCATTTATTTTATTTACTTTACTTCTTTACTTGGTAGTGTCTTTTGAGTAACAAAAATTTAACTTTTTTTTTTTTTAATTTTTAATTTTTCAGAGCAGTTCTAGGTTTCAAAGTAAAACTAAGTGGAAAGTGGACAGTTCTCACATACTCCTTATTCATTCCCCATCCCCTCACGTGAATGACCGAATGTCACTGCCCTAAAAATTATCTGTGCTCCTTCTATTCACCACTCCCTCCTTTCCAACTAAATCCCTAGAAGTGCCTGGAAGTCATTCTTATTTTACCATCTCCATAGTTTTGCCTTTTCTGGAATGTCATATAATTGGAATCATATAGTATGTAGCCATTTTCAAATTGGCTTATTTCACTGAGCAATATGCATTTAATTCTTCTTTTTCTGGCTTGATAGCTCATTTCTTTCAGTATTGAATAATATTCCACTGTCTAGTTTATTTCTTCATTCACCTATAGCAGTATTTCTTGGTTACTTCTAAGTTATGGCAATTATAAAGCTGTTATTAGTATAAACATTCATGTATAGTTTTCTGTGTACACATAAGATTTAAACTCATTTGGGGAAAGATTGCTGGACTGTAAGTATATGTTTAGTATTGTAAGAAGTCCCCAAACTGTTTTCCAAAGTGGTTGCATTATTTTACATTCCCACCAAAAATGAATGCGATCTTCTGAAAATATTTGATTTTAATTATATCTAGTATATAATTTTTAATATTGCTGCTTTCCGAGTCCAGTTTCAGAAATTGTTACCTATTGTGAGGCCACTAATATATTGTTTTCCTCTTTTTATTTTTTGTTCTGTCACTAAGTTATATCTGACTCTGTGACCCCATGAACTGCACGCCAGTCTTCTCTGTCAATCACTATTTCCCTGAGTTTGTTCAAACTCATATCCTTTAAGTCAGTGATGCCAACCGTCTCATTCTCTGTTGACCCCTTCTCCTCTTGCCCTCAATTTTTACAGCATTAAGGTCTTTTCCAATGAGTGAGCTCTTTGCATCAGTTGGCCAAAGTATTAGAGCTATAGCTTCACCATCAGTCCTTCCTATAGAAGCTGTATAATTTTAAACTCTAAATTTACATTTATGATCCTGTTCAAATTAATATTTATTTTTGCATGGTGTAAGAGAAAGCTATTTTTTTTTTCTCCTAAATTGTATCTGGGTGTTTCAGTACAATTTAAAATTTATTTAATCTCTTCACTAAACTTAATCTCTTCACTGTAAATTGTCACCTTTGTCAAAATCAATTGACCTTATATTTGCAGGTCTATTTCTGAACTCAATTCTCTTGCATTAATAATTTTTATTTATCATGAAAACAAATTACTTCAGCTTCGTCGAAAGTCTTGATGTGAAATAGTATACATCCTCCAATGTTGTGTTCACTTTGCAAGCTGCTTTCAGAAATTCTAGAACTTTTGTATTCTTTCACATAAATTTAAGAGTATTCATTCCCACAAGAAAAAACATTTTAATGATCTAAAACATTGATCATACAGGGGAGAATGGGAATCTTAAATAAATATATATGTCCAATTCATGAACATGGTATTATTTTCCATTTACCCAGAATTTTATTATTTTCTCTCAGCAATGTTTTGTAGTTTTAGGAAACTAGGAAGTAGTTTGTGAAATGTGCTCTTTAACATCATATGCTTTGTGATACTATTGTAAAAGGGATTTATATTTTTTTCATTTTAAAGTGTTTAAGTCTAGTATATGTAAATGCAACACATTTTCATATTTTGATCTTTTATCTCGAACATTTCTAAATTCACTAAGTAGTTCTAATATTTCTCCTCTAAAAACTTAGGTATTCCTATGTAAGCAATCATTTCATTTGTGAAAAGAGCTTTACTTCTTCCTTTTTAATATATGTGTCTTTATTTTCTTTTTGTAAGTGTAATGGATAACTTCTCTAGTACAGTGCTGAAAGGAAATAGTAAGAATCAATATGCTTGATTTGGTCACTAGCTTCACCATATCAAGGGCTTCCCTTGTGACTCAGACGGTAATGCATCTGTCTACAATGTGGGAGACCCAGGTTCGATCCTTGGGTCAGGAAGATCCTCTGGAGAAGGAAATGGCAACCCACTCCAGTACTCTTGCTTGGAAAATCCCATGGATGTTGGAGCCCGGTAGGGTACAGTCCATGGGGTTGCAAAGAGTCGGACACAACTGAACAACCTCACTTCACTTCTTCACCATATGAGATAACTATAGGTTTTTAACATATGCATTTTATTGGATTGAAGAATTTCATTCTCTTCCTAACTCGCTCTTGATTTTTATCAAGAATAGATGATAAACTTTGCCAAATTAATCTTCTTCTATTAAGAGAGCCATGTGATTTATATTTTATTTTACTAATATAGTAAAATACATTAAGTAATTTTTGAATGTTAATCCAAATTTGCATTCCTAAGAGAAGTAACATTTAGCCATAATATATTATCCTGTTTTTATATTGCCTAATTTATTTGCCTATACATTGTTAAGCATTTATGCTTGTGTGTATGAAGGTAATTGATATATAAATAATACAGAATGCTTTTATCTGGTGTTTCTATATTGTTAATACTGATCTCAAGAAAAACAGTGTGCATTTCTTCCCTCCTTTCTTTGGATATTTTCTATATTATTTATTTTAGTAATTCACTAGACTAACTATTTGGGCCTGTAGATTTTTCTAGGAATGTTTTTGGTAATGAATTAAATTTTTTGGCCAATACAGGGTTTTCAAATATTCTATTTTATCTTAAATTCATATTTCCTAAGTTGTGAAATTTGTCATAAAGTAGTCCATATTCCTTTTACTTTCTTTCAGAATGTTATCATCTATCAATCTTAGGAGTCTATCAATTTTATTCACCTGTTAAAGGAATCCACATTTGTCTGTGTTAATTTTCCTTATCATTTGTCTACTGTCTATCTATCTCATCTATTTCTGCTCAATTTTCATTATTATATTAATTATCACATTATTATTACTTACTTAGTTGGCCTGAGACCACGAGTAGGCGTGGTACCATTGTTCAGTTGTTGTTTCACTGGAATGGAATGGTTCTGCCAAAATAGATTTTTGCCATTGCATGCATGCTTGCTAGGGTGCTTTAGTCATGTCCAACTCTTTCTGACCCTATGGACTGTAGCCCACCAGGCTCCTCTGCCCATGGGATTCTCCAGACAAGAATACTGGAGTGGGTTTCCATGCCCATCTCCAGGGGATTTTCCCAACCCAGGGATTGAACCCACATCTCATATCTCCTACAGTCAGGTTCTTTACCACTAGCACCACCTGGGAAGCCCTTTCTATCATCTGACTAACATTTTTCCTAATCATATTACTAGAGTATAAAGCCTTTCTCAAAGATTTTTTTTTTCTTAATCATTTTGGTCTGTCATTTGTCATTTTGGGGATTCAGGTTTCTGCCGAGTTTTATTTGTTATATATAAAAAGGACACTCAGGGAATTCACTGCCATCTCTTTGGGAAGTCCTAAGATCCCTACCCTATCTAGGTTTCTCTTTCCAACTTTCAGAGGCTTCCTTTGCTTGCATTTGTGTTATGTCTAGGCATTTATGATTATATGAGGAAGAAATGGAGCTACTTCACCACCAGTCACCTAGCTTATTTGTATTTCCAAATTAATTCCAGTGTTCTATTATAAAAGTTATCAAAAACAAAGCAAAATGAAAGAATTTATTTTATTTTATTTTATTTTTTGATCTTATTCCTTCCTTCTGGATTTATTTATTTTTTCTTTTTCTTTTTTTAATTTTATTTTACTTTTAAACTTTACATAATTGTATTAGTTCTGCCAAATATAAAAATGAATCTGCCACAGGTATACATGTGTTCCCCATCCTGAACCCTCCTCCCTCCTCCCTCCCCATACCATCCCTCTGGGTCGTCCCAGTGCACTAGCCCCAAGCATCCAGTATCGTGCATCGAACCTGGACTGGCATCTCGTTTCTTACATGATATTTTACATGTTTCAATGTCATTCTCCCAAATCTTCCCACCCTCTCCCTCTCCCACAGAGTCCATAAGACTGTTCTATACATCAGTGTCTCTTTTGCTGTCTCGTACACTGGGTTATTGTTACCATATTTCTAAATTCCATATATATGTGTTAGTATACTGTATTTATGTTTTTCCTTCTGGCTTACTTCACTCTGTATAATAGGCTCCAGTTTCACCCACCTCATTAGAACTGATTCAAATGTATTCTTTTTAATTGCTGAGTAATACTCCATTGTGTATATGTACCACAGCTTTCTTATCCATTCATCTGCTGATGGACATCTAGGTTGCTTCCATGTCCTGGCTATTATAAA
The DNA here is from genome assembly GCF_000754665.1 of Bison bison bison. NCBI lineage: Eukaryota > Metazoa > Chordata > Mammalia > Artiodactyla > Bovidae > Bison > Bison bison. The sequence goes on from NW_011494961.1 coordinate 1,139,519, forward strand.
CAGTGCTGCGATGAACGTTGGGGTACACGTGTCTCTTTCCTTTCTGGTTTCCTCACTGTGTATGCCCAGCAGTGGGATTGCTGGATCATAAGGCAGTTCTATTTCCAGTTTTTTAAGGAATCTCCACACTGTTCTCCATAGTGGCTGTACTAGTT
>NW_011494961.1:1139773-1140684 GCF_000754665.1 Bison bison bison
ACTGGTGTGAAATGGTACCTCATAGTGGTTTTGATTTGCATTTCTCTGATAATGAGTGATGTTGAGCATCTTTTCATGTGTTTGTTAGCCATCTGTATGTCTTCTTTGGAGAAATGTCTATTTAGTTCTTTGGCCCATTTTTTGATTGGGTCGTTTATTTTTCTGGAGTTGAGCTGTAGGAGTTGCTTGTATATTTTTGAGATTAGTTGTTTGTCAGTTGCTTCATTTGCTATTATTTTCTCCCATTCTGAAGGCTGTCTTTTCACCTTGCTAATAGTTTCTTTTGATGTGCAGAAGCTTTTAAGGTTAATTTGGTCCCATTTGTTTATTTTTGCTTTCATTTCCAATATTCTGGGAGGTGGGTCATAGAGGATCCTGCTGTGATGTATGTCAGAGAGTGTTTTGCCTATGTTCTCCTCTAGGAGTTTTATAGTTTCTGGTCTTACGTTTAGATCTTTAATCCATTTTGAGTTTATTTTTGTGTATGGTGTTAGAAAATGGTCGTTTCATTCTTTTACAAGTGGTTGACCAGATTTCCCAGCACCACTTGTTAAAGAGATTGTCTTTAATCCATTGTATATTCTTGCCTCCTTTGTCAAAGATAAGGTGTCCATATGTGCGTGGATTTATCTCTGGGCTTTCTATTTTATTCCATTGATCTATATTTCTGTCTTTGTGCCAGTACCATACTGTCTTGATAACTGTGGCTTTGTAGTAGAGCCTGAAGTCAGGTAGGTTGATTCCTCCAGTTCCATTCTTCTTTCTCAAGATAGCTTTGGCTATTCAAGGTTTTTTGTACTTCCATACAAATTGTGAAATTATTTGTTCTAGCTCTGTGAAGAATACCGTTGGTAGCTTGATAGGGATTGCATTGAATCTATAAATTGGTTTGGGTAGTATACTCATTTTCA
>NW_011494961.1:1140784-1141114 GCF_000754665.1 Bison bison bison
TTGAACATGGTATATTTCTCCATCTATTAGTGTCCTCTTTGATTTCTTTCACCAGTGTTTTATAGTTTTCTATATATAGGTCTTTCGTTTCTTTAGGTAGATATATTCCTAAGTATTTTATTCTTTCTGTTGCAATGGTGAATGGAATTGTTTCCTTAATTTCTCTTTCTGTTTTCTCATTATTAGTGTGTAGGAATGTGAGGGATTTCTGTGTGTTGATTTTATATCCTGCAACTTTACTATAGTCATTGATTATTTCTAGTAATTTTCTGGTGGAATCTTTAGGGTTTTCTATGTAGAGGATCATGTCATCTGCAAATAGTGAGAGTT
>NW_011494961.1:1141409-1155249 GCF_000754665.1 Bison bison bison
CTATGTTGAATAGTAATCGTGAAAGTGGGCACCCTTGTCTTGTTCCTGACTTTAGAGGGAATGCTTTCAGTTTTTCCCCATTGAGGATAATGTTTGCTGTGGGTTTGTCATATATAGCTTTTATTATATTGAGGTATGTTCCTTCTATTCCTGCTTTCTGGAGAGTTTTTATCATAAATGGATGTTGAATTTTGTCAAAGGCTTTCTCTGCATCTATTGAGATAATCATATGGTTTTTATTTTTCAATTTGTTAATGTGGTGTATTACATTGATTGATTTGCGGATATTGAAGAATCCTTGCATCCCTGGGATAAAGCCCACTTGATCATGGTGTATGATCTTTTTAATGTGTTGTTGGATTCTGATTGCTAGAATTTTGCCCGGCGGAAAATGAAAGAATTTAGAATGAGCATTCAATCACCTTTAATAATTTTTACTAAACTTATTTTGTCACATTTTTATAAATCTTACTATTCATTTACCATTTCATGTTTTTTAATACCTTTCCAATAAATTTCAAACAACACACATATTTTAGCATAATTATCACCTCCAAAAGTTTCCTATGTCTTTTTTGAGTCAATCACCGCACTCACTCCCTTAGACGTCTAATTACTGTTCTCATTTTCTCCACCATAGATGAATCGCTTGATTTTAAAATAGGTGAGAGTGGAATCATATATTCAATTTGTTTTTATAAGACTTCTGTCACTCAGAACAAAGTTTTGAATTTCATTTTTCTGGTTTCATGTAGTGGCAGTTTCTTTCTGTCTTTATTGTATAAATATATGGCGCATACATAAATATGCAACAGGATTTTATTAATCAGTTATAGACAATGGATAATCAATTGATGTCCAGTTTTGAAATGAATTATGTTGATTTTTCCCCTTATTTTTGTTGTTTTTTTAATATAAGCTTTCAGTTCAGTTCAGTCACTCAGTTGTGTCCAACTCTTTGCAACCCCATGAATTGCAGCACGCCAGGCCTCCCTGTCCATCACCAACTCCCGGAGTTTACTTAAACTCATGTCCATCGAGTCGGTGATACCATCCAGCCATCTCAACCTCTGTCGTCCCCTTCTCCTCCTGCCCCCAATCCCTCCCAGCATCAGAGTCTTTTCCAATGAGTCAACTCTTCGCATGAGGTGGCCAAAGTATTGGAGTTTCAGCTTTAGCATCAGTCCTTCCAATGAACACCCAGGACTGATCTCCTTTAGAATGGACTGGTTTTACTTTCTATTAAATAAAATAGATTTTATTTATCTTTATAAAAGCCTGGGAGTGAAATCGCTGGCTTATGGTTTTGTTGTATTTAGTTTTATGTGTATTAAAAAAAAGCTTCCAGGACTTTTTCCAAAGTAGTTGTAATGTTTTCCAGGCTCAGCAACAAAAGTTGAGCACTTCAGTATTCCTATACACTTACCAGCATTTTATCTTTTCGTCCTTTCAGTTTTAACTGCTATGGTGGGTATAGTAATATCTAACTGTGGTTTCAATTTCTAATGTCCTAAAATTAATAAGGTTAAGAATGTTTCCTTATTCCAAGAATGTTTATTGGACGTTAGCAAACTCTTTGTAAACATTACTTAAACATTTTTCTTATGTGTTTATTAAAATTTTTATATTTTTATTACTGAATTGTAGATCTTTTTATATGGTTTGTGAATATTTACTTTCAACTTACAGCAAACTTATTTAATTGATGTATATTTTGATTAACAGATGTTTTTAACTATGAAACCTACTTTATCATATTTTTGTATATTTATGCATATTGCTCTTTTGACTTCTGAGAAAATCTGTATTTTAAACCTAAACGCACAAAGATATTATTCCATGTTTTATCTTAGAAATATTGGATTTTTTTGCACACAAAACAATAAATCATTTCAGGAATATATGACTTTGAGTACTAAAATAAACAACAAAATAAAAGAAACATCCATATATTCAATATAGGCATCAATCAACGGACCAATAATTATAAAAATCTATTATGTACCAAACAGTATGTTTGATCTATAAAAAATTTTTCAGTAAAAATTGAATTAGAAATGCATTTCCTGGCAGCAAAATTTAAAAAGTGGCAATATTTCTTTTTCAAAGAAAGAATAAATATAAGGAATGAAAGTTACAAACAGCAGTTTGCTGTTTTCCCAATAATACCTCTAGATTTTCCTTTTATCAAGGTCATTGTAGATAGTCCCCTTGAACCCTGCTAAGTTATCAATGAAGACTACAAAGTACTGACAAGTTAAATTTATTCAAATACAACTTATGATATTTTTAACACAAAAATATTATGAAATGAGAATGCTTCATTCAAGTCTATTGTTAAAATATACATTTTCATGTATTCCTGGAAAATACTGAAATATTATATTAGAACCAATGAAATCAAGCCATTCATTTGTGAGTAAATGGTTTATGTATAAAGCACATATTTATACATTATATGAGCTATGCAGACCATGATTTTTTCTACCTATTAGGTTATTGCTGAGTTATACTGAAATATTCCCTGAAATTTCTGTCATTCTTCAGGATGTTGTAAACCAAAAGAAAAATTTGCCATACGAAATAGCTTCCCTCAAACATCTGCTGCCAAGAAAGTTTGTTTGGAGTTTGTGGTGATGGATGAATTTTTGACAGGTAATTGCAATTCAGATCAGATGCAGACAGATTTAGTACCTAAAAGCTTCTAGTTTATTAAAATCACCATTGATTTATTTAGCATCCCTCCTTCCCTCCAAACTGTCTTGCATTTTAACACTCTTTGGGAATTAATAATTTAGCTATGATACCTATAATTTATAGAGTTGATTGAAATATAGATTTTTCTTGATTCTGCAAACAAAATCTTAAATAGGGAAGTGCTTGAAAATTAAGCAATATTCTTGTATTGCTATAAAACAAAAAACCATGGCATTTTAACAACTGTGTCATTAAACATTTCTGATCTGTTATGCAATGCTTCATCTAACAATTGATTAAACTTTTGTGAACATATAATACAGGCATTAGACACCATTTTCTTTTTCTTAGGAGGTTTTCAGGAAAAATGACTCTGAGGTGGAGATTTACATGTGGAAACTGTATGGAGGTGGTGGGCAGTTCCCAATGGATTAACTCCTAAGGAAAGAGAAGGAAGTGAGATGGAGTGGAGGTAGGAGTTGACAGGTGATCCAGCTGCAACAAATTTGAGTGGAGCCTACAGGGAGCCCTGATCTTGCAGGGTCTACATCATTCTCTCGTCTCCCATATAGACTAGTCAATGGATGTGAGACCCCTACTCTGTGAGGAAGACATGACTTTGTATGCTGCAGCTATACAGAGAGTCACTCAACCAAGAGCCATCAATCACACAGCTACCCTGCTAATGCAGTTGCCTAAGGAAGTGCTTAGTCCTAAAAATAAACCTGGGTAGTGCTGTAACCTGGGCACTAGTATACAGTGTTAGTATCAGTATATGGAGGTCTGCAAATAAATACTATTGATTATAATAGTAAAACTAACACTCATGCACCTGTTGTATTGCATCTGAAGTCATCTCTATGGTCATGTATAATCTTTTCAGTCACATCCCATACCATTTTTCTCCAGAGATAATCAATTTTCTTTTTTTTTTAACTTATTAATCATCTCCTATTGTCATACCAGTAGCAATTCTCTATGATGTCAATAGTTACAAAAATGATTGTGAAAGACCTGGGGCAATCTTTGGCACATGACTAAATTTTAATGAGATGTCAGCAGGAATATTATATGATACTTTTACTTAGATTCCTAAATCTGGACTGGCTTGAATGTAGACATAATGGCTTTGGTAGCTGTCTTGGACCAGGAGTATGAAGTACCAATGAAAAATACCTAGGATGTATGAATACCTAGGATGTATTATAAAATAAATAAAACACCTCCTAACAATGGAAAGCTCTGTACTAGAAGGCTTCATCGTTAAATTATGTGTGTGTGTGCGTGTGTGCGTATATGCTCAGTTGTGTCCAACTCTTTGTAAATTGATCTGTCCATGGAATTTTCAAGGCAAGAATACTGGAGTGGGTTGTCATGCTAAATTCTACCATACATTTGAAAAAGAATTAATGTCAATCTTTTTCGGACATGTCCCAAAAACTTAAGCAGAGGAAACACTTCCAAATGCATTCTAAAAAATAAGCATTACTCTGATAGCGGGAATAAAGACCCTACAAGAAAAGAAAATTACAAGGTAGTATCACTGATAAACATTAATACAAAAATTATTTTAAAAATACTGACAAATCGAATTCATTAGCATATTTGAAGGGAAATACATTTAATAGGTGACAGTTTCCTGACGTCTTTTTCTACCCTCATTGTGGTCTTTTTCAGATGTTTATTTTCTAAGCTCTATGAACTCTGCTTTATTTCCCTTATTTTATAAGCCTTGTTTGCTTTTTTTTTTCTCTTATTCATCCTCTTACGGTGTGGATCTGTATAGACTATTATTAATCTATATGTTGTTTGAGAACTGCCCTTGACTTAGGTTTCTGTGTAAAAATATTACAGCAGCCCATTCTCAGATGAGCTCACTTGTAGGAGGGCAGGTTGATGTCTCCTAACATAAACACCAGACCCAGAAGCCTTTCAACCTTGGCTTGACTGCCCCCACTTCTTGGCATGCTGACACTCTGAGTCAGTGAAATTGTGCAAAATTTCCAAAATATATGGGAATTATTAAAGTACTGAGTCTATTCTATAGTGTTTATTTATCTAAAAAATAACAATATTATTGAAGCCTTTGTTCACCCCTTGTCAATCTTACTCTCTAGTCCCAATTCCACTTTGGAATTAACAGCCATACTGATTCATGGCTCATCATGCCTAGGTCATTTTCTATTTTATTAGGTATTTATCTATAGAATATGGGGGCATCCTTGGTGGTTCAGTGATAAAGAATCCACCACAGTGTAGGAGATACAGGTTCAGTTCCATGTTGGGAAGATTCCAAGGTGAAGAAAATGGCAACCCACTCCAGTATTCTTTCCTGGGAAATCCTATCAATGGGGAGCCTAGTGGGTGACAGTCCACTGGGTGGCAAAAAGTCAAGACTAAGTTTAGAAAACAAAGATGATGGCATCTGGTCCCCTCACTTCATGGGAAATAGATGGGGAAACAGTGTCAGACTTTATTTTTCTGGGCTCCGAAATCACTGCAGATGGTGACTGCAGCCATGAAATTAAAAGACGCTGACTCCTTGGAAGGAAAGTTATGACCAACCTAGATAGCATATTCAAAAGCAGAGACATTACTTTGCCAACAAAGGTTAGGCTAATCAAGGCTATGGTTTTTCCTGTGGTCATGTATGGATGTGAGAGTTGGACTGTGAAGAAGGCTGAGTGCCGAAGAATTGATGCTTTTGAACTGTGGTGTTGGAGAAGACTCTTGAGAGTCCCTTGGACTGCAAGGAGATCCAACCAGTCCATTCTGAAGGAGATCAGCCCTGGGATTTCTTTGGAAGGAATGATGCTAAAGCTGAAACTCCAGTACTTTGGCTACCTCATGCGAAGAATTGACTCATTGGAAAAGACTCTGATGCTGGGAGGGATTGGGGGCAGGAGGAGAAAGGGATGACAGAAGATGAGATGGCTGGATGGCATCACTGACTCGATGGACCTGAGTCTGCGTGAACTCCAGGAGTTGGTGATAGACAGGGAGGCCTGGCGTGTTGCGATTCATGGGGTCACAAAGAGTCAGACACAACTGAGCAACTGAACTGAACTGAACTGAAATTTAGAATTAGTAGCTAAACAAAACATCTGGATACTATATGGTTTGGGGTTTGCATGTTTTTAAAATTTATATACATGTTTCATACTATAGCTATCTATTATATGATATTTTTGCTGTATAAATCCAAGTTAATACATGGAGCCAAGTTTCATTACTTTAAAATACTATCTAGTGTGCTAGGTACATCCTTTATACTCATAATGAATGTTTTGCACAGCATTTACAGCAATGGCTTCTAGAGGTATAATGACTGAGTTTATATTCTGGCTCTACTATTAATTTTATGAATAACTTTAAGCATGCTACCTGTTGGGCTTCCCCAGTGGTTCAGAGGTAAAGCATCCACCTGCAACACAGGAGCTGCAGGAGATGAGAGTTCAGTCGGGAAGACACCCTGGAGGAGGGCATGGAAACCCACTCATATTCTTGTCTGAGTCCCATGGACATAGGAGCCTAGCATGCTATAGTCCAAGGGGTCACAAAGAGTCAGACACGACTGAAGCCACATTGCACCCATGTTGCTTGTTACCTCTGGGCCTCCCTCTTCTGAAAAATGCTACACAGTCTAAAACTAGTTGCTTTTTTGAAGATCAAGTTAACATTATATGCAATACTCTATGAAGTGTATGTCACAAAGCAAGCACTAAGAAATATATAGGTTAGTTCCAAAATTTTTGCTACTGTAAAAATTCTGATATGCATATTCTTATACATGTATCTTTGTGAAATTTAATCTGGCATATATACAGCATTTCTTAATTTAAACATAAAAATTATTAATAATTTATTAACTCTCTTATAGTAGATATATGACTGGTTTGCAGGTTGTAACTGTTATAAACAATGGGACTAGAAAATTTGTACAGGTCTTATTTTGGCATAAGAAATTGCTAGGGAGCACATGCTATTAGGGTTCATGCAACTATAGTTTTGTTAATATTACACAGTTGCTGTCTACAGTGGACATATAAGAATTATTATTTCTGCATATCACTATACAGGCTTAATTTAGATCACAATTTAATTTTTGACAATCTAATGACTATTAAACAATATGTCACATGTATTTGAATATTTTTCATGTAAAAGTACTCCTCTCTTCCACTAAGTGTTTCTTGACATATTTGGCCCATTTATCATTTATTATAATTCATATTGGTTTGTTTGTGATGTCTCTATATTTGTGAAAGTTTCAAAAATCTATTATCCTTATCTGGAGATATATTTTCATCTGTTCTGTTGATGCACACAGATTTATATATCTATGGTTTTAAATTTATACATCTTTTCTGTGTAGGTTGGCTGCTGGCATGTTGCTTAGGAATTCATTTAATGTTTGCAAGATTAAGAATATAATTTCTATATATTTTCTTCAAATAATTCAAAGCTTTGTTTTCACATGTAGAAGTTATTTCATTAGATCTGTGTGTCTGTGTGTACTTCTGTTTGTGTGTTAAGAAATATGATTAGTTTTATTTACCCTTTTGAGTAAGAAATTATCCCATGATTGATTATATGATTAACTATCTTCCACTTTACATATATTGAACCTATGTTTTTACAGGTAGACATGTTTATAAACATAATATCCTCTTGGTTGACTATTCTGGCATAACATAGTGATCCCTTTGCTGTTTATGAAATTATATAGTTATATATTTTGTCTCATATTATTATGTGAGCTTTTTAAAATTTCTCTTTTGAAGGTATGTTTTCCCTCTCTGAAATAGGTAGCTTGTTATAATGGGATTTCCCTTGTCTTTTTATATATTGATGAACATCATTACTATGCCTTAATTGTCTGAATTTTCCTATTAGATTGGTGATTATTGGCTGTTAGCTTGAATTTGAGTTAAAGAATACCTGTTCCCTGTATGTGGATATGGTTTCTAATGTAGGGGACTATCTCCAGTGATTGTAGGTGATGGAGCATAAAATGCTTCTTGGAAGGGTATAACTATAGTTTACCTGCAGAGAATGATTATGTGCATCCCATTGGGAATGGAAGAATATCTACTTAACAGGAACTCAGCACTTCTTCATCCCCAGGGTGCATACTGAATGCTTTATGCTTGAAGTGAACACATCAGCTGTCTATGACTTGGCAGCAGAGCGTAGAGAGTCTGGGACTGTCAGATTCTGATTATTTTATATGAAAAACCCCCAGTTATTAGTTATCTCAGTCAGTTGTTTATGGTGTGCATAAACATTACTAAAATCTATAATTATTTCATTTACCATGTTAGGTCTAAGCACTATAATTGAGCAAATTTCCTTAAAGGAATGATTATGTCTACCTTGTTCAGAATTCTCCCTTCATTATTACTGTGCATGTTGTAAGAAGTCATTTAAAATATATTCTCCAGAAACACACCTTTAAAATCAATTTATGTACAAGTGAGATCAGAAGGTAGTGAGGAAAGTGGGCGAGAAGGGGGCCAAAGCCCAGCATGAGGATGATTTAAATTGAGGTTCCATGGAGTATAGCATCAGCCTGATTTTGCAAAAGAACTCTTCAATTTAGGTTAAGACTCAAAAACTTTTACCCACTGAAGCCAAAGAAATGGGCTTTCACACTGCCCACTGAACAATTTCATTCTTTCATTTGATCTGTTAAATGTATGAAGATGGAAAATATATCCTGTATCCATAAGTCACAGAGACCTACCAAGTACTGTTCTTTCTTAGTGGTAGAAAATAAAAGTACAATAAATTGTCATTACATGGTATACCCAGTGGGTTAGTCTCGGTCTTCTGTGGCATAGAAACCAAAATGATATTAGAAGAACAAGAGATTTATTGGAAAAAATGCTGATGAGGAAAATATAGGGAAAGGGGAACTGGATGGGGCTATAAGTGTAGTAAGATTTAAGTGATGATTTGACTCCTGTGAAGAAGAATGAGAAGGAAAAGAAAGGAAAAGTGGATGAAACAACACCATAAACTTAATACCAGTTCAGTAACCAGATGCATAATATCCTAATATAAAATTACAGTAACATCATCTGGTATTATAACACCTAGTGCATCATTGGCAATTAGCAAGAAACAGTTATATAATACTTAAAGAGTGAAAATAACAGCAATCTTCTCTCTTTAAAAGGGAATTTAAAAGTTAAGTTCCATTTTATGGAAAAAAATGTTAAGAAAGCCAACAATGTAAATAAATAATCAATACATAATTTCAACCTATATTAATTATGAGTTAACTATGTCTAACTACAATTTTAAAAGAAACTCATTTAAGATGTTCAAAAATATAAATTAGAGACAATTAGTAGGACAGAGAAAAGCTTCATGAAATAAAGACAAGTAAAAATAACATAAGAACATATGTCTATGAAAAACATCTCATTGGACCCATTGAAAGATATAGATATATATCTATATATGTCTGTGTCTTTGTATATAACTATATTTGTATCTGTCTATATTTGTAAGTTTTACAAATTAAAGATACACTGTCTCATTACAAAGACAGTAGAGTGGATAAAACATACCACTAAAAGACACAAACACAAATGTGGAGAAATGTATACATTTCAAAGATCACATAGACAAAAATATAAAGGGTCAGCATACAGGGAAGACAGCATAAGATCTTCTAATATAATTATCTTCATTGTGCAAATGAAAAGAAAACAGAGACTTTGAGCACTATACTTCTGGCCATAGAGCAAGAAAATGATCAGCATAGACTCCCAAGGGCAATGTTTTAACTATGACTCTCTATCAGATCTAATGCTTTTTTATCATTATCAAACTCTCAAAATAAAATATTAACTCTATATTTTAGTAAAAAGGAAACAAACATTTAGAAGACATCTGAGATACAAGAAACAATAGGGCACTCAATCCTAACATTAATTAATTGTAAAAGCAGTTATAAAATAGTTAGAATATTGAGAGTTAAATGTGACTCTAGCCAGAAGGAAAGCTATGACAAACCTAGACAGTGTATTAAAAAGCAGAGCTATCACTTTGCTGACAAAGGTCTGTATATCCAAAGCTATGATTTCTCCAGTAGTCATGTATGGGTATGAGAGCTGGACCATACAGAAGGTTGAGCATTGAAGAATTCATGGTTTCGAATTGTGGTGCTGGAGAAGACTCTTGAGAGTCCCTTGGACTGCAAGGAGATCAAACCAGTCATTCTAAAGGAAATCAACCCTGAATATTCATTGGAAGGACTGATGCTGAAGCTGAAGCTCCATAACTTTGGCCTCCTGATGCAAAAAGCCAACTCACTGAAAAAGACTCTGATGCCAGGAAAGAGTGAAGGCAAAAGAAGAATGGGGCAGCAGAGGATGAGATGGTTGGATAGCATCACTGACTAAATGGAAATGAATTTGAACAAACTCCAGGAGATAGTACAGAACAGAGGAGTCCGCATTCTTCAGTTCATGTGGTCATAAAGAGTCAGACATGAAATAGCAACTAACAACAACAATATTTGCTTTAAAATTTAAGGATAAAAGAAAAAAGAGGAATGCAATCAATGACTCCAAAATAGTAATAAAAAAAATAGTGAAATGGTAAGTATTTTAATCCAATAGACATCAGGAAGGGAGAAAATATAAAGAGACATTTTAAGTGATTTTAAACAAAAAATATAAACATTGGTAGAAGTTTCTTCTCTGCCTATCTCTTAATTTTTAATACTTATGCTTTTATTTTTAAGTTCCTTGGTTAAATATTTTGACTTTACATAATGGATTTAAATATGTTTTTAATTTACTTTAACAAATCTACATAACTTGTATTAATTTCTAAGTAAAAAAAATGAGATTATGGCACTAGTATTCCTTGCTGCCTCTAACTTCCAAGTGTTAATTCTCAAAATGCTATTTTTATACTTATATGCTTTGCAACACTTATATTTTTAGACCATTGTTTATATATAATTTTATATGTAGTACTGGATACTTTTATTAAAGTTGCTTTATTCTATTAAATGGCTACATTTTATCATGAAGTATTTTTTGTTTTTTATAAATAATTTTAGGTGCTATGTTCCCTGAATTCTTACCTCTTTGAAACTATTTGCTCTATTTATATCTTAAAGTCAGTAAGATATGGTAGGGCTTCCCTGGTGACTCAGTGGTAAGGAATCTGCCTGTCAATGCAGGAGATGCATGTTTGATCACTGTGTTGGGAAGATACGCTGGAGAAGGAAATGGCAACCCACTCCAGTTTTTTGTCTGGGAAATCCCATGGACAGAGGAACCCGGTGAGCTACATCCATGGGGTTGCAGAACTATTGGACATAACTTAGTGACTAAAGAACAACAACATGATATAGTATAAAATTGTGCACTTTATTCTTTATGAATGTTGGTAAATATTTCTCTGTCTTTATCTGCAATTGAATGATGTTGTTGTACAGGAAAAAGTGTCAATTTGATTTTTCTCACCACTGACTGAGAGGTAGCTAGATTTATTCCTTTGTCTGAACCTCATTTTCCCCAGATGCCTTGAGCATACAAGTCAGAAACTACTGAGTGAAACAAGCAAAATGAAAAAAAGAATTCATACTGTATAATTCCTCATACAGAAAGTCAACCATAGGCTAAAGAAACTGACAGTTAGATGTCAGGATAGTCATTACCCTTGCTAGTGTAATGAATCCAGGAAGGTAAGAAAGGTTTGGGAAAAAACAGCTTCTATTTCAATGTTCCACGAGGTTACTAGGAATGTCTGCTGCTCTGATTTGAATGCTGATTACATGCTGGTTACATAAGGTTCATTTGATTAAAATACATAGAGCTTTTTCATTATAAATTTAATATTTTCAAAATGAATGTTGTGTACTCACCAAGTCATGTCCAACTCTATGGCTTCTAACATGAATTTTTATCAAAGTGGCCTTAACTAGCCAAGGCAAGTTTTATCTGCAATCTCTGTATTCAGTATCTTTTTATGGAAGTATGATTTCTTCTTTTTAAAGTATAATAATTAGGTTTTATGAGGAATGCAAACCCAAGCAGTTAGAATATTAGCTCCTGACAACAAAATACCATTGAAGAATAAAATAAAAGTCCCAATCTTTAAATATTCAAATTTTGCAGAGAGAAAGCATGTGCTGTCTCAATAGACAGAGTATTACATGAGGGACAGTTCCTTAATGCAGATGAGACAATCTGTCTTCACAAGGAACGTTCTCTTTGGGGAAAAAATAGGTTCCATTTCAACACTCCACAAGTGATAAGTGAAGCATTTCAAAAATAGAAGCTCCTAGATGTGTTGATGAGACAATATGTCATTGCAAAAAAAAAAAAAAAAATCTGCTTGAAAAGGCTAAATTTCTCCCTGTCCCCACATGCCAGTTATTTAAATTTCTACAGCTGTGTAGAGCTAGCAAACCTTATGGTAGAGAAAAAGGAAGAAGAGGTGTTCATTCTTATCCAGTTATTGATATTTAGTGAAAAATATGCATTTCTAAAACTGCATTGAATATTTCTCATAAAATAATATAAATCACACTTCATAAAGATGTGTGGGTCTTAGATTATTTAAAGGAAAAAGATTTAAGTCACTGTGCACAGATGTGCAAAACATAGATCTTGTGATCTTCACCTTGGTGAGACTATAAAGATATCAGACTTGGAGTCAAGGAACCTGAACACAGTTACAGTTCTTTTTGTTTGTTTTGTTTTGCCTATGTAGTATATGGCAGAATTCTTGAACTGTCTTGTTAGTTTTCTTATTTAGGAATATTGGGAAGTTAAGTGTAAATTCTGCTTAAGCTTCATCTAGCTCTGAAAATTTCTGATCCTATGATATGCAAAAATTTTCTACGATAACCTCCTTTCTGTTTCAGGAAGTCTACCAGTCAGAGAGTTTTGCCCATGCTGCTCCCATTAATTTAAATGCCCTGCTTATACTCTTGATGTGATTAGAGTCTAGTTAAACTTCATGTGTCACATCTGTATGGAAGTATTCCTTCAATGTAAAATAGAGAGCCAACAGGAATTTGCTGTATGGCTCAGGAAACTCAAACAGGGGCTCTGTATCAAATTAGAGGAGTGGGATGGGGAGGGAGATGGGAGGGAGGTTCAAAAGGGAGGGGATATATGTATACATATGGATAGTTCACGTTGAGGTTTGACAGAAAACAACAAAATTCTATAAATCAATTATCCTTCCATAGAAAATAAATTTTTAAAAATTATTGATGATCAATTTTATTAACATAAGTTTCCATTGTGTTTCAGTTCAGTTCAGTTCAGTCGCTCATTTGTGTCGACTCTTTGGGACCCCATGAATTGCAGCACGCCAGGTCTCCCTGTCCATCACCAACTCCCGGAGTTCACTCAAACTCATGTCCATCCAGTCGGTGATGCCATCCAGCCATCTCATCCTCTGTCATCCCCTTCTCCTCCTGCCCCCAATCCCTCCCAGCATCAGGGTCTTTTCCAATGAGTCAACTCTTTGCATGAGGTGGCCAAAGTACTGGAGTTTCAGCTTTAGCATCATTCCCTCCAAAGAACACCCAGGACTGATCTCCTTTAGAATGGACTGGTTGAATCTCCTTGCAGTTATACGCATATAAAAACTGCTTACAAAATAAAACAGGTTCCAAATGAAAATATTAGAATAAAACCTGTGGACCTATGTTTGGCCATATGAGGAGGAACATGGAGTTTCCAATAAAATGTCATTGGGCAAAAATACCTATTTCTATTCTCTCCATTTTGCCTAGGAAACACTGAATAAATCTGGACTGTGCTTCATTACTGACATTTGAAGAGGTGGAATAAATAGCCTTTTGGATTTTTCCTCAGACAGAGTTTTTATTTTTTATTTTTCCAGCTCTGCATGTTATCATACTAAAAATCTGTTTAGATAAAACTTTGGTTATAATATTTCCCCTTACATTCTCTCTTCGAGGGCTTCCCTGGTGGCTCAGAGGTTAAAGCATCTGCGTGCAATGTGGGAGACCTGGGTTCGATCCCTGGGTCGGGAAGATCCCCTGGAGGAGGAAATGGCAACCCACTCCAGTATTCTTGCCTGGAGAATCCCATGGATGGAGAAGCCTGGTGGGCTACAGTCCACGGGGTCACAA
>NW_011494961.1:1155349-1170826 GCF_000754665.1 Bison bison bison
GGCTCAGAGGTTAAAGCATCTGCGTGCAATGTGGGAGACCTGGGTTCGATCCCTGGGTCGGGAAGATCCCCTGGAGGAGGAAATGGCAACCCACTCCAGTATTCTTGCCTGGAGAATCCCATGGATGGAGAAGCCTGGTGGGCTACAGTCCACGGGGTCACAAAGAGTCGGATACGACTGAGCAACTTCACTTTCACTTTACAGTCTCTACAATGTGCTCTGTTGGTATTTATTATTTATTTTGGTACAAAATTCCCAAACTAATCTTATATATTACTTTGTAATAACCTTTCACATGCCACAGATATTTCTATTTGTGAGTTCTTATGAGATCATATTTATTTGTGTATGTTTTTATATATCATTTCATGTAAATTGATTTTAATTGTTTTTCTTCTTTTTCTGCTTTGAATTGTTATTTTATTTTTTTGTATGTTATAAATTTGCTGAATACCTTAATACTCAGATTAATCTTTTTTAGGGTTTTCTTTGTTTTTAATTAAATGATCAGATCCCTCACTCAATGCAATTTTAATAGCTTAAAGAAATAATCAGAAATGGCAGTACTGTGGACAACATTCTTCCCAAATTAAAAAAATAATAATAATGCAAATCAGTTACTATTCTTTCTTTGCTACTATGTTTCCTTGTTAATTTCTTTAAATATTAAAAAATATGGGTGATAAAATCCATCAGCTTGTGTTATCATCATGACATGTACATCTCTATTTGTACTCTTAAATCTCAAATGTGGAAAGTAGAACATGTCATTTAAATCACATAAAATGCCAGGCTTGAAATAAATAAATATGTCACTTTTTTCATGAGACAATGATTTACTCCTGATTTTAAAGATGTTTAACAAATCAATAGCTTTCTTATTTCTACTGTCACCTGGAGGTGCTACATTAATATCGCTGTCATTGTTTTACTTGTCCTGACACCTCAGAGCTAATGCAGAAAAATAACCTGTTTCTTGTCCAACGTATTACTGCTTGTGTGCAGTCACCCATTAGAGATCAATACATTGATACAACAATGTCTCTATTTATTTCTGCTACTTAGGTACATATAAAAACAATGGTTCACTTGAATATCTGCAGATAAAAGTTCCCTGAAGTTTTGATGAAAAAGCATGTGAGGAGTTTAACATACTTCCTTTGTGAACTTGGTTAAATCAATATTTTGCAGTATCAGTTGCTTCATAATTTCTTATATTCTAAATTCTCTTATATTTTAGGTTTCCATTCCTATAAAAATATCTACTATTACATGTATGATAATTTTAAAATTCAACTATTCAAAATTAGGTGAAAGCATTGTCAAAATTCAAATTTTGCATAATAAAGGAATCTGAAAGATACAAAGCCATATAATTATTAAATCAGTTCCATTTTACATTAGCTTAATTAATCTTTAAAGTATACTAAAAACTCATAATCCAGTTTTCAAATTTCATTGAAGTATTAGGCTCTCAAAAAATCTGTATTTAGTTTGATATCAATGTATTTGTTTAAAATGTAGTTAACTCAAGCTTATTTTAATGTGTTTAGACTTATTAGTCAGTTGCTTATTTGTTTGGCAATTTTGATAACAGAATATTAAAACTGAGTTAATTTATTAATACATATTTCTAATCTGGGCTTCCCAAGTGGCTCAGTGGTAAAGAATCTGCCTGCCAATGTCTCTTGCAGATGTAAGAGACACATTAGCACATTTCTAATCCAGATTAGTAAAAAAGACAATTTGTGGCAAAATTAGCATCTTTCCAAACACATAATTCCACATATTTCAGAATTAATAATTGAAATGTCAGGCTGTTAGGTTGTGGTCACTCCATAGATTACTGAAAATTTGGGAACATACTCATTTTCTGCCTCTCATCCTTTCAATCAAATCACAAAAGGCTTTGATAAACTGTCACAAACTTTTATTCATTAAATTATACTTTTCATAATTAACCATATTCATCTTCAGAGTCATGGCTTCTTGATTTTCAATTTGTGCCTATTAACTATAGTAGAAGAACAGTCATTAAACAAACATTTGCTGAGTAAATGAATACATATTTATTATGTGTCAGAACTATACTGGGAATTTTGAAAAACATCATGTCATATAATCTCATAATAATTCCATGATTGAAATAGGATTACTTGTTCTACTGATCTCCTGAAAGTGAAAGTGTTAATTGCTCAGTTGCATCTGGGTCTTTGGGATCCATGGACTGTTGCCTGTTAGGCTTCTCTGTCCCCAAAATTCTCCAGGCAAGAATACTAGAGTGGGTAGCCATTCCCTTCCCCAGGAGATCTTCCCAACCCAAGGATCAAACCCAGGTCTCCTGCACTGCAGGCAGATTCTTTACCACTGAGCCACCAGAGAACCCTCTATTGACCTAATGAGATAGCAAAAAAATTTTCAAGGTTCATACAATGTTAGAGCTGGGATTTACACTTTAAATGTTCTGACTCTAGAGTCAGTGATCTTTGTTTCCATATAATAACACATCTGAACTGTTGCCCTACCTTCATATTTTATTTAACATCACCCAGTAAAGTGTGTATATACTTACACACAATACAAACAGTATTTCTAAAGAATAGACACAATTAAAAATATTTTTTGAATTTAAAACATATATATTACCTAATTTTTGTATAAATTAGTTTGATTCAGGATAGCATATTTTTTGCATGGTAATAAAATTATTTAGTATAGGAATGTATCCAATACTATTTCTTTCATATTTCAGTAATTGACATTTTTCTAACTAGAATAAAACTACCAAATGTTACTAAAAATGAAAAGAGAAGCAGAGATCTTTACAAAACATCAAATCAAATACAATAATATTTAAAAGGATAAGATATAGTGACTATGTGAAGTTTGTTTCAAGATTAGGAAACTAGTTTAACATTAATGAATAAATAAATACAACTTGTGAGGTTAGTAGACTGTATGAGAAAAATCATAAGATGCATAGAAAGTAGTCAGCAAAATTGAAAACCTATTTGTGATTGCTGCTGCTGCTAAGTTGCTTCAGTCATGTCCGACTCTGTGTGACCCCATAGACGGCTGCCCACCAGGCTCCCCTGTCCCCGGGATTCTCCAGGCAAGAACACTGGAGTGGGTTGCCATTTCCTTCTCCAGTGCATGAAAATGAAAAGTGACAGTGAAGTCGTTCAGTCATGTCCAGCTCTTTGCGACCCCATGGACTGCAGCCTACCAGATTCCTCCATTCATGGGACTCTCCAGGCAAGAGTACTGGAGTAGGGTGCCATTGCCTTCTCCAATTTGTGATGAAAAACTCCCAAAATTCTAGAATAGAACTCCCTTACCATAAAAATAGGCTATGAAGATGGAAGCATTAGTTACTCAGTCGTGTGCAACTCTTTGCAATCCCATGGCCTGTAACCCAACAGGCTCTCTGTCCATGGAATTCTCCAGGCAAGAATATTGGAGTGGGTTGCCATTTCCTTTTCCAGGGGATCTTCCTGACCCAGGGATCAAACCCGAGTCTCCTGCATTGCAGGCATATTCTTTACCTTTTAAGCTACTTGCCGAGGCCCTAAAACAGGCTATAAACAGAACTTATAGGTATGTGATACAGAATGGTGAGAGACCACTGCTTCAGCTGCTGCTGTGTCTTCCAACTCTTTGCAACTACAAGGACTGTAGGCCACCAAGCTCCTCTGCCCATGGGATCTTCCAGGCAAAAATACTGGAGTGGATTACCATTTCCTTCTCCAGGGGATCTTCCTGACCCAGGGATTGAAAACTCATTTCCTGCTTGGCAGGCAGATTCTTTACCACTGAGCCACCAGGAAATACTGAGAGACTACTACTTTCCCTCTAAGATCAGGACCAAGGAAAGGATGTGTTCATCTCCGACTTCTGTTCAACACCATATTAGAAGATCTAACTTCCCTTAGGGCAATAAAGGAAGAGAAAGAAAGAAAAGGATGCAGATAGGAAAGAAAATTGTGTTCATCTTCAGATGAAATGATTTTCAATACATTTTCAGTGATCTAGAGTAGAAAATGTCAAAGAACAGACAAAAAGCAAACAAACAAAAAAAGCAAGTCTCTAAGTAGTAAGCTTATTTGGCAAGGTTGCAGAATATAATGTTAATGTGCAAAAATGAATTGGTTTCCTATACCCAAGCAATAAACTACTGAATCTGCAACTTTAAAAAATAACATTCCAAATAGCACTACAATCATGAAGCATTTGTGTACAAACCTAAGAAGTATGCATAGGAACTATACATGGAAAACTACAAATTACTGGAAAAAATATAAAGATCTAAATTAATGGAGGTGTATTTTGCATAGATTGGAAACATAAAGTTGGAAGCCTTGGTATTGTTAGATGTTAATTTCTCCCAAATTGATCTATTAATTCAAGACAATTTCAATCAAAATATCAGGAGAATATTTTGTGGATATAAACAGACTGACTGTAAGATGTATTTGGAAAAACAAAGGACACAATATAGTCAGTATTACATAAAAGAAGAAACAAATTGAGAACTTCCTATCCAATTTCAAGACTACAGAACAATTGAAATCAAAAACACATGATGATGGTAAGATACTAAAAAAGAGGTCAATAAAACATGATCGAGTGCCCAGATATAGACCTACATAAACACAGTCAACTGATTTTTGACAAAAGACAAAGGGATTCAACTGAGAAAGGAGAGTTTTCAGCAGATAGAGCTAGGACAACTGGATGCCTATATATAACAATTGAACTTAGATACAGGCCTCTCACCTTATATAAAAACTAACTTAAACTGTGTTATAGTCCAAAACTCAAAATGTAAAACCATAAGCTTCTGGACAAAAGCACTGAAGAAAATATGCATGACTTTTGGTTGGCTAGTGAGGTTTTGCACAACACCAAAAATATTATCCAAGAAGGAAAATGTGATAAGTTGAACTTCATTAAAATTAAAATTGAATTAGGCCTTCTTTGGGCTTCCCTTGTGGCTCAGATGGTAAAGAATCTGCCTGCAATGTGGGTAACCCAGGTTCAATCCCTAGTTAAGGAAGATCCCTTGGAGAAGGGGCCTTCTTTAGCCATCTGAAGATCATTCCTTCATTCTTGAGGGTCTAGACAAATAACATTTTTACCAGAATTGGGTTGCTGTAGTTTTCCACTGACTTTAACCATAGTGAAAATAAAAGTGTTAGTTTCTCAGTCGCATCCAACTCTGCAACCCCATAGCCTGCCAGGCTCCTCTGTCCATGGAATTCTCCAGGCAAGAATACTGGAGTGGGTAGTCATTCCCTCCTCCAGGGGATCTTCCAACCAAGGGGTTAAGCATGGGTATCCTACATTGCAGACAGATTCTTTATCATCTGAGCCACCAGGGAACATAAAGTAATAGTAAGATACACTGCTGCAGCTGCTGCTAAGTCAAGTCAGTCGTGTCCGACTCTGTGTGACCCCATAGATGGCAGCCCACCAGGCTCCCCTGTCCCTGGGATTCTCCAGGCAAGAACACTGGAGTAGGTTGCCATTTCCTTCTCCAGTGCATGAAAGTGAAAAGTGAAAGTGAAGTTGCTCAGTTGTGTCCGACTCTTAGCGACCCCATGGACTGCAGCCTACCAGGCTCCTCCATCCATGGGATTTCCCAGGCAACACTCTAGGGGATTTCAAATAACACAGGTATACTCTTCCTTACCTTCACTGTGGAGTAGCAGCCCAATTACCACTTGGAAGGCAACATTAATTATACAGATTTTTGCAAACTTATCTAGAGGCATGTGGTATCTAATATTGCCTTGTAGTAGCCGTAACTTTCAGTTTATTGAAATAATTGGTATGTTTCTTCATGTAGATATTTCTCCCTCTGGGACTAAGACCTTTATGCCAGTTGAGCATAAGGTCACAGTGACAGAAAGCAAAAATTTTGGTAGTGAGTTATTATGCATAAGAGAGAATGATGGCACTTTTATTCTCACACTGAACCTCTGTATCTTGGCTATGGAAGAAACAGTATCATATATTGGACTCTACTTGAGAAACTATATAGCCTTCTGATAAAACTGCCCCAGGCTTGCAAGACGTTGCCCCTTAGCTACCAGTGTAACTGAGTCTTCAAACAACTATCAAGCCAGTTGCTTAAGGATAATGGGTTACATGGTAAGACCAAAGAATTCCATGAGTATGGGTCCATTCCCATACTTCATTACCTTTGAGGTGAGGTTTTCATTAAAAGCCAGGCTGTGTAGTATATTAGTATATAAGATATTGTGTAATCCCATGTATAGCAGTTTTGGTAGAGGTATTGCAAGTAAGAAAGGCAAATCTATATCCAGAGTAAATATCTATTCCATTAAGAACAAAAGACCTCCTGTGACAGAAGCAATCCAATGTAATCAACTTGCCACTAGCTAACAGGGTGATTATCCTGGCAAATGGTGTCAAATCAAGAACTGTGTTGATTTCTGATGTTGGAATATTGGACTTCATCAGTAACTGTGGACAGGCACACATAAGTCTAGTTCCTGAGCCTATGCATAACCTCCATCCCTGACACCATGCCCAACTTTGTCACATGAGCAATGACAAGTGTGCCTGGGGAAAGAACCCAAGGGTATCCACAGAACAAGTCATCCTATCTATTTTCTGATTAAAACCTTCCTCTGCTGAGCTTCAGTTCAGTCGCTCAGTCATGTCTTATTCTTTGTGATTCCACGGACTGCAGGACACCAGGCTTCCCTGTCCATAACCAACTCCTGGAGCCTACTCAAATTCATATCCATACAGTCAGTGATGCCATAAAACCATCTGATCCACTGTCATCCCCTTCTCATCCTGCCTTCAATCTTTCCGAGGATCAGGGTCTTTTCAAATGAGTCAGTTCTTCACATCAGGTGGCCAAAGTATTGGAGTTTCAGCTTTAGCATCAGTCCTTCTAATGAACACCCAGGATTGATCTCCTTTAGGATGGATTGGTTGGACCTCCTTGCAGTCCAAGGGACTCTCAAAAGTCTTCTCTAACACCACAGTTCAAAAGCATCAATTCTTTGGTGCTCAGCTTTCTTTAAGTCCAACTCTCACATCCATACATGATTACTGGAAAAAACATAGATTTGACTAGATGGACCTTGTTGGTAAAGTAATGTCTCTGCTTTTTAATATGCTGTCTAGGTTTCTCATAGCTTTTCTTCCAAGGAGCAAGCATCTTTAATTCCATGGATGCAGTCACCACCTGCAGTGATTTTGGAGCCCCCAAAATAAAGTCTGTCACTTTTTCCATTGTTTTCCCTATATATTTGCCCATGAAGTGGTGGGACTTGATGCCATGATCTTAGCTTTCTGAATGTTGAGTTTTTTGTTTTTTTTTTTTAAACTTTACATAATTGTATGAATGTTGAGTTTTAAG
The DNA here is from genome assembly GCF_000754665.1 of Bison bison bison. Taxonomy (NCBI): domain Eukaryota; kingdom Metazoa; phylum Chordata; class Mammalia; order Artiodactyla; family Bovidae; genus Bison; species Bison bison. The sequence continues at coordinate 1,162,749 of NW_011494961.1, forward strand.
CCAACTTTTTCACTCTCCTCTTTCACTTTCATCAAGAGGCTTTTTAGTTCTTATTCACTTTCTGCCATAAGGGGGGTGTCATCTGCATATCTGAAGTTATTGATATTTCTTCTGGTAATTTTGATTACAGCTTGTGCTTCATCCAGCCCAGCATTTCTCATGATGTACTCTGCATATAAGTTAAATATGCAGGGTGACAATATTCATTTCCTGATTTGGAACCAGTCTGTTTTTCCATGTCCAATTCTAACTGTTTCTTCTTCACCTGCATACAGATTTCTCTGGCGCCAGGGAAGGTGGTCTGGTATTACCATATCTTCCAGAATTTTCCAGTTTATTGTGATCCGCACAGTCAAAGGATTGGACATAGTCAATGAAGCAAAAATAGATGCTTTTCTGGAACTCTCTTGCTTTTTCAATGATCCAACAGATGTTGGCAATTTGATTTCTGGTTTCTCTGGCTCTTCTAAATCCAGGTTGGACATCTGGAAGTTCATGGTTCACATACTGTTGCTGCCTGTCCTAGAGCATTTTTGAGAATTACTTAGCTAGTGTGTGAGATGAGGGCAATTGTGCAATAGTTTGAGCATTCTTTGGCATAGCCTTTCTTTGGGATTGAAATGCAAACAGATCTTCTCCAGCCCTTGGTTGGGTATGCCAGATTTGCTGGCATATTGAGTGTAGCATTTTCACAGCATCATCTTTTAGGATTTGAAAGCGTTCAAATGGAATTCTGTCACCTCCACTAGCTTTGTTCATAGTGATGCTTCCTAAGACTCACTTGACATCGCATCCTAGGATGTCTGTCTCTAGGTGAGTGATCATGCCATTGTGGTTATCTGGGTCATCTGGGTTTTCTGTATAGTTCTTCTGTGTATTCTTTTTATCGTTTCTTAATATTTTCTGCTTCTGTTAGGTCCATACCATTTCTGTCCTTTATTGGGCCCGTCTTTGCATGAAATATTCCCTTGATATCTCTGATTTTCTTGATGAGATCTCTAGTCTTCTCTATTCTACTGTTTCCCTCTATTTCTTTGCATTGGTCATGGAGGAAGGCTTTCTTATCTCTCCTTGCTATTCTTTGGAACTCTGCATTCAAATGGGTATATCTTTCCTTTTCTCCTTTCCTTTTTGCTTCCCTTCTTTTCACAGCTATTTGAAAGGCCTCCTCAGACAACCATTTTCCTTTTTTGCATTTCTTTTTCTTGGGGATGTTCTTGATCCTTGCCTACTGTTCAATGTCATGAACCTCTGGCCTTAGTTATTCAGGCATTGTCTGTCAGATCTAACCCCTTGAAGCTATTTGTCCTTTCCACTGTATAATTGTAACGGATTTGATTTAGGTTATACCTGGGAGGAGCTACCCCACGCCCCCATGCCTGAGGCCAGGGGCGATGGGTGGGAGGAGCTACCCCACACCCCTAAGCCAGAGGCCAAGGGCGGCGGTGGGGAGGACCAACCCCACATCCAAGGAGCCATGGCTGCATGGGCGCAGGAGGGCCTAGAGGAGCTATCCCACATTGAAGGTCAGGAAGGATGGCGGTAAGGAGATACCCCTCGTCCAAGGTAAGGAGCAATGGCTGAGCTTTGCTGGAGCAGCCGTGAAGAGATACCCCATGCCCAAGGTAAGAGAAACCCAAGTAAGACGGTAGGCGTTGCAAGAGGGCATCCGAGGGCAAACACACTGAAACCATACTCACAGAAAACTAGTCAATCTAATCACACTAGGACCACAGCCTTGTCTAACTCAATGAGCACCAAAGAATTGATGCTTTTGAACTGTGGTGTTGGAGAAGACTCTTGAGAGTCCCTTGGACTGCAAGGAGATCCAACCAATCCATTCTGAAGGAGATCAGTCCTGGGATTTCTTTGGAAGGAATGATGCTAAAGCTGAAACTCCAGTACTTTGGCCACCTCATGTGAAGAGTTGACTCATTGGAAAAGACTGATGCTGGGAGGGATTGGGGGCAGGAGGAGAAGGTGACGACAGAGGATGAGATGCCTGGATGGCATCACTGACTCAATGGACGTGAGTTTGAGTGAACTCTGGGAGTTGGTGATGGACAGGGAGGCCTGGCGTGCTGCGATTCATGGGGTCGCAAAGAGTCGGACACGACTGAGCGACTGATCTGATCTGATACCTGAATGGTTTAGTGGTTTTCTCTACTTTACTCAATTGCAGTATGAGTTTGGCAATAAGGAGTTCATGATCTGAGACACAGTCAGCTCCCCGTCTTGTTTTTGCTGACTGTATAGAACTTCTCCATCTTTGGCTGCAAAGGATATAATCAGTCTGAGTTCAGTTTTGACCATCTGGTGATATGAGGGTACAGAGTCTTCTCTTGTGTTGTTAGAAGAGGGGGACCAGTACATTTTCTTGGAAAAACTCTGTTAGCCTTTGACCTGCTTCGTTTTATACTCCAAGACCAAATTTGCCTGTTACTCCAGGTATCACTTGACTTCCTACTTTTGCATTTCAGTCCTCTATAATGAAAAGGACATCAATTTTGGGTGTTATAGAAGGTCTTGTAGGTCTTCATAGAACCATTCAACTTCAGCTTCATCAGCATAACTGATCGGGGCATAGAGTTGGATTACTGTGATATTGAATGGTTTGCCTTGGAAATGAACAGAGATCATTCTGTTGTTTTTGAGATTGCATTCAAATACTGCATTTGAGCTTACCTACTGTTGAACAATGAGAGGGGACAAAACATTTTCTTTTGCCACTTAGAGTGGTCTACTTATACAACTCTTCCTCAGAATTATTTGTCACCAAATATTCAGTCACATTCCTTCCAAGTCTCTGTCCATACAGTTGAAACAGTGATCACAGTCCATGAAATGGTATTTAGTCACACATCTGCCATTTTTCCCTTCAGGCAAAGTAAACTGTCTATATGTTTATCATCTCTGACATTGTAGTTTTCATGTTTAGATGTTTGATTGGTTTGATTCTAACTACATTATGAAGGTAAAGCAAACAGAATGTATTGATGAGTTCAATATGGTGTAAGAGAAAAGTCAATGGTGTATATTTTTTTTAACAGAGATAGTGAAGCAGATAAAAGGGAAGCCTTTTGCAAAAAACTCTTTTTTTTTTAATTAGAAGACTGATAATCATCGTTAGACCTTTTTTTTTTTTTTTTCCAGGTATCACTCAGAGAATCAAACATCAAGAAAGTTCTAAAGAAAATGTTTGAGCTTGGAATAATTATAATAACATGGGCATACAGTGTTTAAAGTCTTGAGCTGGAATAACATCATCAAGTGATTAAATGTACATTGAAAAGAGCAGCAGAGACTTAATACTTATGTTGACAAGAAGAGGAGAAAATAGTACAGGAGACTGTAAAAGAGTAGAGTCTGTGGTAAGAAGAAACCGAGAAAATGGTGGTATCTAATAAGCAAAGATAAAATATAATAGAGGGAGTGAATTGTCGTGCTACTTTCAGAAGTACCCTCAGGATTGAAATTTTGCCACTGCATTTGGCAATGTACAAGTTAATTATCACCTTAGCTTTAGAGTTTCTGTTCATTAGTTGTAAGGAAAGCCTGTTTAGAGTAGACCTCAGAAAAAAATGGGTGAAAAGGAATTGGAGGCAATGCCTATAGCAAAGATGTTTGAATTTTGTAACATAAGGGCCAAAGAAATAGAGTTGTACGTAAAGAGCAGATAGTGTCAAGAGTAGTTTAAGATTATGAGAGAAAAGAAAAAAAAAAGAAACATTAATCCTGATACAAATGCTCTAGTAGACATGAAACACACAAAGTAACAACAACCTGATGACAGAGGAGACAAAGATGGTAAATTTTGGTATGCCAAATTGATTAGATAAGAAGTGGAATTGTATGTCTACATGGAAACCCTTCATTGACTACTCTAAAGCCTTTGTGTGAATCACACCAAAATGTGGAAAATTTTTCAAGAGATGGGAATACCAGATCACCTTACTTGCCACCTGTGAAACCTCTATGCAGGTCAAGAAGGAGCAATAAGAACTAGACATGGAACAAAAGACTGACTCAAAATTGGGAAAAGAGTATGTCAAGGCTGTATATTGTCACTCTGCTTATTTAACTTATACTCAGATTACATCATGAGAAACTCTGGGCTGGATGAAGCACAAGCTGGAATCCAGATTGTCAGAAGAAATATCAATAACCTTAGATATGCAGATGACACCACCCTTAGGACAAAAATCAAAGAGAAACTAAAGAACCTCTTGATGAGTGTGAAAGAGGAGAGTGAAAACACTGCCTTAAAACTCAACATTCAAAAAACTAATATCATGGCATCTGGTATCATCACTTTATGGCAAATAGATGAGGAAACAAAGGAAACAGTGATGGAATTTATTTTCTTGGGCTCCAAAATCACTGTAGACGGTGACTGCAGCTATGAAATGAAAAGATGCTTCCTCCTTGGAAGGAAAGCTATGACAAACCTAGATAGCATATTAAAAAGTAGAGACATCATTCTGCCAACAAAGGTCCACATAGGCAAAGCAAAGTTTTTTACATTAGTCATGAGTGGCTTTAAGAGTTGAATCATAAAGAAGGCTGAGCACTGAAGAATTGATGCTTTCAATTTGTGGTGTTGGAGAAGACTCTCGAGAGTCCCTTGGACTGCAAGGAGATCCAATCAGTCAATCCTAATGGAAATCAATCCTGATTATTCATTGGAAAGACTGATGCTGAAGCTGAAGTTCCAAGACTTTGGCCACCTGATGCAAAGAACTGACTCATTGGAAAAGACCCTGATGCTGGGAAAGATTGAAGGCAGAAGGACAAGAGGACAACAGAGGATGAGATGGTTAGATGCACTCACCAACTTAGTGGACATGAGTTTAAGCAATCATCTCTGAGATGGTGAAAAACAGAGAAGCCTGGTGTCCTGCAGTCCATGGGGTCACAAAGAATCAGACACAATTGAGCAAATTAACAACAACAAAAACACAAACCCTGTACAGGGGAATGGTAGAAAATATTGCCATACATTTAAGAGAAAATAAGTGGTCTATATATGTTCTTCTTTATTATAAAGGCCTATCCACTCCAGTATTATTGCCTGGAAAATCCCAGGGACAGAGGAGCCTGGTGGGCTACAGATCATAGGGTTGCAAAAGAGTCAGACAAAACTTAGTGACTACAAAACAACAACAACAACATTATTAAACTGTAGCCTTAAATATTTTAACACTATGTTGCCACATTTACATTTATCCTTTATCACAATATTGTGTGAACTATTATTTTGTCACAGATTATATTATGCTTTATAAAGATATTTTTTCTGTCTTTTTTTAAATTCCCTTATTTTACGATATTGAAGTCTGTAACTTAGCTTTCTTTTAGGTCACATGTCCCTGTTATATCTTGTTCATTCCTTCATATTTGAACCCCTCTAAATCTTTTAAGGGTTTCCCTCGTGGTTCAAGTGGTAAATAATTTTCCTGCAATGCATGAGACCCAGGTTCGATCCGTGGGTGAAGAAGATCCCCTGGAGAAGGGAATGGCTACACACTACAGTATTCTTGCTACAGTCCCACAGACAGAGGAGCCTGGCAGGCCACAGTCCATGGGGTTGCTAAGTGACTAACATACACAAATCTTTTAAGTTTAAATGATTCTTTATTGCTGCAGTAACTTTTTTTTTTAATTTATTTATTTTAATTGGAGGCTAATTACTTTACAATATTGTATTGGTTCTGCCACACATCAACATGCAGTAATTTCTTAAATCATCAATCTGAGATTTCTGTTTGTTTTAATTACTGAGTTTTATCACATCAATATTTATTATGCAGTGCAGTGCTAAGTTGCTTCAGTCATGTCATACTCTTTGCCACCCCATGGACTGTAGTCCATCAGGCCTCTCTGTCCAGGGATTCTCCAGGCAAGAATATTGGAGTCGGTTGCCATGCCCTTCTCCAGCGAATCTTCTTGACCCAGAGATGGATACTGCTCAGGGATCAAACCTGTGTCTCTCATTGCCAGCATTGCAGGAGGACTAAATAGCTGAGCCACTGGGGAAACCCACACAAAACAATCTCTTTGAGCTATTTTGCAGATTCCAAAACCACCTCCAGGTGGTAGAAATTAAGGATTACCTACGGTTTGCTACCCACAATCACACAGACCCCAGACTATAATAGCCAAATAAAAATTATTTTCCTTGACTTTGTTTCAATATCTATTTCCATAATGATTCACATTATAGCCAAAGCAGTAACTCTGTAGAGTTCTACTCTGCTGCACACATAAAAACTGTCATGTAGATTTCTCACCTCAACACTCTGAGTTTCTCAATGAGTTAATCAACTCATTTGCTAATTAAGTAACTTAAATACTTTATTTTTATGAAATTAATTGTTAAGCTATATAAACAAATGTGTTACTGATAATCATTTTCCAAACCTGTTTTTGTTTTTAGTATAAAAAGGACTTAGACTAAATTGCAACTATATTTTTGTGACTCAATTCACCATTTATAACTTTGCTAGTAGTCAGGGGACTTCTACAATAAATAAAAGGATGAGCTATGTATCTCATATTATGGCTGTAAATTCTCACAAAGGCAACATTTCACTGCTATATGAGCTGAATACCAGAAAAGTTTCCATGTGATAAATTTATCAATGTCTAAACTCCCTGTTGAAATATGGCTGCTGTTGCCCTTAAAAATGTGAATCAGTCAATGCTACTGAGAACTTATCAGTGAACAATTTTTTAATTTATACTTGAGGTGTTGGTTAAGCTTCAAAATTATTTAGTCTTCTCTGATTATTGTTGTTGTCAGAATCTGTTTGTCTACCAAGTTTTAGAAATAAGAACTTACACTTATACATCTTACTTGGTATATTATTTCAGTCATAATTGCTTTCTGTTTGAGTTTACTAACACTAAATAATCACTAAAAAAATTAATCAATAATTGTTAAATAGCCAATACATGACCCTCATATCAATTTGCTGTAGTTACTTGTAATCAGTGCTAAGATACACATTTCAATAGTTTGATGTGTAAAATAAATACTCTGCTTAAATATTCAAACTTTATAGGGAAAATTTATGTAAGTGTACTGGAAATTATTTGCAACAGACTCTAGAGTACATATCTGTGTACAGTACTGACTACTCTGACAGCTACATATTAAGAAAACAGAAATTTATAGATATACTTGACATTTTCAAACACAAGTATAGAAATGCTGGGATTGTTTCTGCTTTTACAAAGAGCTGATAAGAATGAGCCTCATGCTAATATAGTAACTTTTCCTGTGATTATTTGCATAAAGTAAAGATTTTGGAATAAACAAAAAAGGTATTAATATATCTGTCTGTATACATTATTTCATCTTGGAAAAACAAAATCTTGGATGGATATCATTGCTTTTACATAACAGAAAATATCAATATAAAATCCTTTATCATATATGCATCCAAATGTTAGATTAGATTTACCATTTTAGCATTACATAATTTTCTTCCACTTATTCAGAGCTTCTCCAGTGTAAAAATAACATTTTAGTAAATTGTTAATCTTCTGAAGGCTATATTATTTTTAGACCACTAATGTGTCATCCTATCTTTTTTTAAAACAAATACTTTAAGGATGAGCTAAATTCCAGTATGGTTCACTGAGTTATTTCCTATAAACTATATAAATTCACCATCAATTATTACTCAATAAAATAGCATGGTAACTATCCTGTGCTAACTAGTATTATTTTTGTTAAGAAACAAATGAGATTAAATTGTATATATTTAAAGAACAAGGTATGAGCAAAATGTTATATAAGAAATTGAAATTGAATTTCAATGAAATCTAAATACATTAAATTTGAAAGACATTTTTCCTGTAATTCCATTGTATATACATGGAATCTAATTTAAAAAAAAATTAACATAGAAACAAACACAAAAACTAACTCTGACTCATGTTTCACATTTATTTTGTTTTATATCTTAAATACTTTTGTAGTCAAACTGAAATTTAAAAAAAATTTGGTGTGGTCCTGAATATATTGTTCTTTTTTTATGGGGGGCGGGGGGGTGGAGGACGTATTAATTCTA
>NW_011494961.1:1170926-1173217 GCF_000754665.1 Bison bison bison
CATTTTGGACTCTTTGTTAACTATGAGGGCTACTCCATTTCTTCTAAGGGATTCTTGCCCACAGTAGTAAATATAATGGTCATCTGAAATAAACTTGCCCATTCCAGTCCATTTTAGTTCACTGATTCCTAAAAAGCCAATGGCCACTCTTCCCATCTCCTGTTTGACCACTTCCAACTTACCTTGATTTATGGACCTAACATTCCAGGTTCCTATGCAATATTGTTCTTTACATTATCAGACTTTACTTCCATCAGCAGTCACAACCACAACTGGGGAATTGTTTTCACTTTGGCTCTGTCTTTTCATTGTTTCTGGAGTTATTTCTCCACTCTTCTCCAGAAGCATATTGGGCACCTACCGACCTGGGGAGTTCCTATTTCAGTGTCCTATCTTTTTGCTTTTTCATACGGTTCATGGGGTTCTAGAGGCAAGAATACTGAAGTGGTTTGCCATTGTCTTCTCCAGTGGACCACATTTTGTCAGAACTCTCCACCATGACCCTCCCATCTTGGGTGGCCCTACACAGCACGGCTCATAGTTTCATTGAGTTAAATAAGGCTTTGGTCTGTATGATCAGTTTGATTAGTTTTCTGTGATTGAGGTTTCCATTCTGTCTGCCTTCTGATGAATAAGGATAAGGGGTTTATGGAAGCTTTCTGATGGGAGAGACTGACTGTGGGGGAAACTGGTTCTTGTTCTGATATGTAGGGCCACGCTCAGTAAATCTTTAATCCTAGCCAACCTAAACACCATATTAAGAAGTAGAGACATTACTTTGCTGACAGGGATCTGTGTAGTCAAAGCTATGTTTTTTTTTTTTTAGTATTCATGTATAAATATGAGAGTTGGACCATAAAGAAAGCTGAGCGCTGAAGAATTGATGCTTTTGAGCTGTGTTGTTGGAGAAGACTCTCTAAAATCTCTTGGACTGCAAGGAAATCAAACCAGTCAATCCTAAAGGAAATCAGTCCTGAATATTCACTGGAAGAACTGATGCTGAAGCGGAAGCTCCAAGACTTTGGCCACCTGATGAGAAGAACTGATGAATTGGAAAAGACCCTGATTCTGGAAAAGATTGAGGGCAGGAGGAGAAGAGGGTGACAGAGGATAAGATGATTGGATGGCATCACTGACTCAATGGACATGAGTTTGAGCAAGCTCTGGGAGTTGGTGGTGGACAGGGAAGCCTGGCATGCTGCAGTCCATGGGATCGCAGAGTTGGACAAGACTGAGTGACTAAACTGACTGAATATACTGTTGTTGTTGTTCAGTTGCAATGCTGTATCCAACTTTTTGCAACCCCATGGGCTGTAGCACATCAGGCCTCCCTGTCCCTCACTATCTCCAGGAGTTTGCCTAAGTTCATTGAATTGGTGATTCTATCCAACCATCTCATCCTCTTTCACCCTCTTTTCCTACTGCCTTCAGTCTTTCACAGAATCAGGGTCTTTTCCAATGAGTGGGCTCTTCACATCAAGTGGCCAAAGTATTGGAGCCTCAGCTTCAGTATATGTGCTTCCACTGAGTGTTCAGAGTTGATTTCCTTTAGGATTGACTGGTTTGATTTTGCTGGCCAAGGTAATCTCAAGAGTCTTCTCCTATACCACAATTCAAAACCATCAATTCTTCAGCATTCAGCCTTCTCTATGGTCCAACTCTCACATCTGTACACGACTACAGGGAAGACCAGAGCTCTGATTATATGGACCTTTGTTGGCAAAGTGATACCTTTGCTTTTTAGTATGCTGTCTAGGTTTGTCATAACTTTCCTTCCAAGAAGCAAGAGCCTCTTAAATGTCATGGCTGCAGTCACCATCCACAGTGATTTTAGAGCCTAAGAAGAGAAAATCTGTCACCGCTTCCACTTTTTCCCCGTCTGTTTGCCATGAAGTAATGGGACAGATATCATGATCTTAGTTTTTTGAGTGTTGAGTTTCATGCCAGCTTTTCACTCTCTTTCTCCTCATCAAAAGGCTTTTAGTTCCTCTTCACTTTCTGCCTTTAGAGTGGTATCATCTGCATATCTGAGGTTGTTGATTCTTCTCCTGCCAATCTTGATTCTTGTAACTCAGCCAGCCAAGCACTTCTCATGGTGTGATATATATAGTGTGTGTGTATACATATATATATATATTCAATATACATATCCATAATTAGACAAATACTAAGTATTTATTTATATTCTTGTTCATAATATTCATCCTCTTTAGTTTGAGGACAAAATTTTAGTTTGAAATTTTAAGCTAACTTTGATATTTTAAAATAGATACAATGTGTAATAAAAATTC
>NW_011494961.1:1173317-1179483 GCF_000754665.1 Bison bison bison
ATAAAAATTCATGAAAATAGAAACAGTGACAAAATATAGGCAACATCATGCATTGCATGGATAATAAAATAATGGCTACACTACCCCATGAGGGAGAAAATTAGAAATTGTCCTCTTTCACAGAAGAATCCAGGGTAATCTTTTAAATTACTCCTTCCTCTGCTCTTTAGTTCATCTGTTTTTTAGCATTGCACCTAATTAATGATAGGCCTGCTGGTGGTTCTGAAGGTAAAGAGTCTGCCTACGGTGCAGGAGACCTGGGTTCGATCCCTGGATTGGGAAGATCCCCTGCAGAAGGAAACAGCAACCCACTCCAGTATCTTGCCTGGAAAATCCCACGAAACAAGGAGTCCGGCAGGCTACATTCCATGGGGTTGCAAAGAGTCAGACACGACTGAGCGATTTCACTTCACAATTAATGATGCTCCAACTTCATCAGTACCCAGCATTATGTCGCTCAATCTTTGATGTGGGCTGCAGCTGTTTTGGACAAATCCAATGTCCCTTTCACTGACAACATCTCAGGAATGCCTGGTATCTTTCTACATTCTTTAAAGCTTTCTATATCATCAATGTATTATTTCTCCTTGTATATATGTGCAGCTTAAAAATGTGGGGCAATTAATCTGTTCTCCCCAGCTGTAATTCTCAAAAATGGAGAATGAGACATGATTCAGCCTTCAGTATGTCAGGGATAAAATTCTGGGAAACTTCTGGTAAAATTTCTAAAGGTCCTGGATAATTGAGCCCTTGTTGCCTACAGCAGCAAATCCAATGATACATCTTTATATCTACTTCTTTTTTTCCTATTCTGTTGCTCTTTCTTTTACTGACTGATTTTGGTTCATTATACATTCTTCACAGAGTATCTTATACAAAATATGTATTGGAAATGCTTTCTTTCAATCTATGGTTTCTCAAATCATCCTCTTTATTGTACTATTTTAAGATATAAGTTCATGATTTTATTGTAGCTCAATTAATCAACTATTTCTTTTGTGGTTAGTACACTTAATTCCCTGTTTAATATATTATCACTTATTCAAAGTTAACAAAAGGATTGACCTATGATTATTTCTCAAACATTATTGTTTCACCATCACATTTAGATCGGTGATCCATTTAAACAGATGCTCTGTCTATGGTAAGCATCAAGATTCATTTTTTTCCTCGTGGATATTCATTTGACCTAAATTCACATATTAAAGATAGGCATCATTTCCTCAGTCCACTATCACTGCTTGGGAAAGTGTCTAGTTCTCTACTAAGCTTTATTTGACAACATCTGGGCAGTATAAGATGGTTTTATATTTAACTGGGCTTTGTTGGCATGAGTGAGTAGGAAGCCCGAAATTTTATGTCTGTGGTATTTTGAATTTACTTTCTAAAATATTTATGTCTTGCTAGTTTTCTATATTTCTCATCTTTTGATCTGAGAAAGTAGGCTCTTGTTAAATCATTCTTATCTAACTCTGTTGGCATTTCTGGATTGTGGATTCTTGCATTCTAAATCTAGCATATATGAAGCAAAACTCCAACCCAGGATATTTTCCTATAGGTTTTCCTTTGGATCTTAAGTCCTGTAGGTGACCTTCCTTCTTCTGTCCATTTTTCAGAGTCACTCAACTTGTTTAGTGTATAATTTGTTTGTTCCTTGTCAAAAAATTTGGAAAAGTATGGATACTCTGCCTTCATTAAAACAGAAGTTTGACCTCTTTTCAGATTTTAATGCCTAGCCTTACACATCTTTGAGAGAAAAGACAAAATAAAAAACCAGAAAAACAGAGTGATATGTTCTCCACATCTCCCTGTGCTTCCCAAATCCCTGAGATCAAGGCCCATTAAACTGTGCTACTTGGCATGTCTAAGCTCAGTTAGTTTTATTTTTCCAGCCCACATTATTGCTGATAGTTCAGTTGGATTATCACCTCTCTAGTTTAATATCTGGATTCTAATTTCTAATATGAATGGCTTGCAATGAATTCTAAATAGATGTAATAGGTAAAGAAAAATAGTTAATTATTAGATTTAAACTAAAGATTTCTAGAAATGATATGATACACATTCACGAAAGAAAAAAAAATTCTTATTGGGATTAAAAAAATTGCATTATAGATATTATAATTTTATATGCTCATTATGCATTGGGTGCAATTGATAATTAAATAGAATAAAAGATTTACAAATGCTTTACTACATGACAGAAGGTGACTGATTAAAATTCAGGTGCTAACTGGCAAATATGTATGTATTTTTGATGAGTCCTTTTGGCACACAACATAAGGAAACATTTCTACTTTTATTTAAGAGTTAATCCTAAAAGACCTATCAGTAATTAAAATAAATAGTAATATGTAATCACTGTTGAGATTCCTACTCAGTTTCTTACTTCCACATGACTCTCACATCTTCTGCAGGAATTTTTATTATTTCTTTTCTTTTTTTTATTTTTTATTTTACTTTATTTTATATTTAAACTTTACACTATTGTATTGGTTTTGCCAAATATCAAAATGAATCCGCCACAGGTATACATGTGTTCCCCATTTCTTTTCTGTTTTTGGAATATAACATAGAGTTACTAACAGATTTCTAAAGGTTTCTTATATTTGAAAGTATCTTTAAATTAAAAACCAGAAACATTCATAATATTTACTGTAAAATTGGGAACTTCTTTTTAAAGGGATGCTAATTTTAAAAATGTAAACTATTAAGCAGTAATTGTGGTTAATGTAAGAAGACAGTTTGTCAAAGGAATTAGAAAGTGCAGATAATATGTACTTCCTCATCATTTAAAAGAACAAATATGATTAAAACATCTAAATTTTCTTTCATTCTTAAAAAAAAATCTGTATTTTTCTAGATAAGTTTCAGTTGAGTTTAGTCACTCAGTCATGTATGATGCTTTGCGCCTCCATGAATCGCAGCACGCCAGGCCTCCCTGTCCATCACCAACGCCCGGAGTTCACTCAAACTCACATCCATCAAGTCGGTGATGACATCCAGCCATCTCATCCTCTGTCATCCCCTTTTCCTCCTGCCCCCAATCCTTCCCAGAATCAGAATATTTTCCACTGAGTCAACTCCTCACATGAGGTGGCCAAAGTACTGGAGTTTCAGCTTTAGCATCATTCCTTCCAAAGAATACCCAGGACTGATCTCCTTCAGAATGGACTGGTTGGATCTCCTTGCAGTCCAAAGGACTCTCAAGAGTCTTCTCCAACACCACAGTTCAGAACCATCAGTTCTTCGGTGCTCAACTTTCTTCACAGTTCAACTCTCACATCCATACATGACCACTGGAAAAACCATAGTCTTGACTAGATGGACCTTTGTTGGCAAAGCAGTGTCTATGCTTTTGAATATGCTATCTAGCTTGGTCATAATGTTCCTTCAAATGAGTAAGTGTCTTTTAATTTCATGGCTGCATTCACCATCTGCAGTGATTTTGGAGCCCCCCAAAATAGTCTGGCACTGTTTCCCCATCTATTTCCCATGAAGTGATGGGACCAGATGCCATGATCTTCATTTTCTGAATGTTGAGCTTTAAGCCAATATTTTCACTCTCCTCTTTCACTTTCATCAAGAGGCTTTTTAGTTCCTCTTCACTTTCTGCCATAAGGGTGGTGTCATCTGCATATCTGACGTTATTGGTATTGCCGGGAGAACCCAGCAATCTTGATTCCAGCTTGTGTTTCTTCCAGTCCAGCGTTTCTCATGATGTACTCTGCATAGAAATTAAATAAGCAGGGTGACAGTATACAGCCTTGACGAACTCCTTTTCCTATTTGGAACCAGTCTGTTGTTCCATGTCCAGTTCTAACTGTTGCTTCCTGACCTGCATATAGGTTTCTCAAGAGGCAGATCAGGTGGTCTGGTATTCCCATCTCTTGAAGAATTGTCCACAGTTTATTGTGATCCACACAGTCAAAGGCTTTGGCATAGTCAATAAAGCAGAAATAGATGTTTTTCTGGAACTCTCTTGCTTTTTTCATGATCAAGCGGATGTTGGCAATTTGATCTCTGGCTCCTCTGCCTTTTCTAAATCCAGCTTGAACATCTGGAAATTCACAGTTCAGGTATTTCTGAAGCCTGGCTTGGAGAAATTTGAGCATTACTTTACTGGCATGTGAGATGAGTGCAATTGTGTGGTAGTTTGAGCATTCTTTGGCATTGCTTTTCTTTGGGATTGGAATGAAAACTGACCTTTTCCAGTCCTGTGGCCACTGCTGAGTTTTCCAAATTTGCTGGCATATTGCATGCAGCACTTTCACAGCATCATCTTTCAGGATTTTAAAGAGCTTAACTGGAATTCCATCACCTCCACTAGCTTTGTTCATAGTGATGCTTTCTAAGGCCCTCTTGACTTCACATTCCAGGATGTCTGGCTCTAGATAAGTTTATGAGTATGTAAAGTTTATAATCAGGGTCCTACGATTTTGTAAGCGAGAACACTTCATCGTGTTTTTTTTTTTTTCCTTGTGGAAAAGAAATAGCATGTGAAAACTTCAGGCCCTGTTTATGATTTGCAGTATAACCTTCCGAGCAGTTTTTGAAAATCATTTTGAACCAGCACTATCTTATGGTTATGTGATTTAAAATTTAATGGTTATGTGATATTTAACCAATACAGTATACTAACGCATATATATGGAATTTAGAAAGATGGTAACAATAACCCAGTGTACGAGACAGCAAAAGAGACACTGATGTATACAACAGTCTTATGGACTCTGTGGGAGAGGGAGAGGGTGGGAAGATTTGGGATAATGACATTGAAACATGTAAAATATCATGTAAGAAACGAGTTGCCAGTCCAGGTTCGATAATGGATGCTTGGGGCTAGTGCACTGGGACGACCCAGAGGGATGGTATGGGGAGGGAGGAGGGAGGAGGGTTCAGGATGGGGAACACATGTATACCTGTGGTGGATTCATTTTTTTTTTAAATTTTATTTAATTTTTAAACTTTACATGATATTTGGCAAAACTAATACAATTATGTAAAGTTTTAAAATAAAATAGAATTTAAAAAATAAATAAATAAATAAAATTTGTGGTTATGTGATTTAAAGTGCAGGCAGCTGCAACGGTCACACTAAAGCACAGGCGGCTGCGACGGGTGCGCTAAAGCGTGGCCGAGAGGAGCCACCCCACATCCAAGGATAGGGGCAGAAGTCAGGAGGACCCCATGCCCAAAGGGCGGCAGCCAAGAGGAGTTACCCTACGTCCAAGGTCAGGGGCAGCGGCCGAGAATAGCAGACTGCAACGGCGCATGAACGGCCGAGAGGAGCTACCCCGTGTCGGAGTTCAGGGGCGGCAACGAGAGGAGTTACCCCGCATCCAAGGTCAGGGGCTGCGACGAGAGGAGTTACCCCGCATCCGAGGTCAGGGGTGGCTATCAGAAGAGTTACCCCATGTCCGAGGTCAGGGGCCGCAGCCAGGAGGAGATACCATACGCCCCAAGCCCGAGGCAAGGGGCAGCGGGCGGGAGGAGTTACCCCATGCCCCTAAGCCCAAGGCCAAGGGCAGCGACCAGGAAGAGCAACCCCACACCAGAGGCCAGGGGCGGTGGCCAGGAGGACCAACCCCACATCCAAGGAGCCATGGCTGCGTGGGCACAGGAGGGCCAAGAGGAGCTATCCAACGTTGAAGGTCAGGAAGGGTGGTGGTGAGGAGATACCCCTCATCCAAGGTAAGGAGCAATGGCTGTGCTTTGCTGGAGCAGCCATGAAGAGATACCCCAGGCCCAAGGTAAGAGAAACCCAAGTAAGAAGGTAGGTGTTGCAAGAGGGCATCAGAGGGCAAACACACTGAAACCATACTCGCAGAAAACTAGTCAATCTAATCACACTAGGACCACAGCCTTGTCTAACTCGATGAAACTAAGCCATGCCCATGGGGCAACCCAAGATGGGCGGGTCATGGTGGAGAGATCTGACAGAATGTGGTCCACTGTCGAAGGGAATGGCAAACCACTTCAGTATTCTTGCCTTGAGAACCCCGTGAACAGTATGAAAAGGCAAAAACATAGGATACTAAAAGAGAAACTCCCCAGGTCAGTAGGTGCCCAATATGCTACTGGAGATCAGTGGAGAAATAACTCCAGAAAGAATGAAGGGATGGAGCCAAAGCAAAAACAATACCCAGCTGTGGATGTGACTGGT
>NW_011494961.1:1179583-1180962 GCF_000754665.1 Bison bison bison
GTAAAGAGCAATATTGCATAGGAACCTGGAATGTCAGGTCCATGAATCAAGGCAAATTGGAAGTGGTCAAACAGGAGATGGCAAGAGTGAATGTCGACATTCTAGGAATCAGCGAACTGAAATGGACTGGAATGGGTGAATTTAACTCAGATGACCATTGTATCTACTACTGCGGGCAGGAATCCCTCAGAAGAAATGGAGTGGCCATCATGGTCAACAAAAGAGTCCAAAGTGCAGTACTTGGATGCAATCTCAAAAATGACAGAATGATCTCTGTTCGTTTCCAAGGCAAACCATTCAATATCATAGTAATCCAAGTCTATGCCCCAACCAGTAAGAAGCTGAAGCTGAATGGTTCTATGAAGACCTACAAGACCTTTTAGAACTAACACTCAAAAAAGATGTCCTTTTCATTATAGGGGACTGGAATGCAAAAGTAGGAAGTCAAGAAACACCTGGAGTGACAGGCAAAATTGGCCTTGGACTACGGAATGAAGCAGGGCAAAGACTAATAGAGTTTTGCCAAGAAAATGCACTGGTCATAATAAACAACTCTATCAACAACACAAGAGAAGACTCTACACATGGACATCACCAGATGGTCAACACCGAAATCAGATTGATTATATTCTTTGCAGCCAAAAGAGTCAGCAAAAACAGTCAGCAAAAACAAGACCAGGAGCTGACTGTGGCTCAGACCATGAACTCCTTATTGCCAAATTCAGACTGAAATTGAAGAAAGTAGGGAAAACCACTAGACCATTCAGGTATGACCTAAATCAAATCCCTTATGATTATACAGTGGAAGTGAGAAATTGATTTAAGGGCCTAGATGTGATAGATAGAGTGCCTGATGAACTATGGAATGAAGTTCGTGACATTGTACAAGAGACAGGGATCAAGACCATCCTCATGGAAAAGAAATGCAAAAAAGCAAAATGGCTGTCTGGGGAGGCCTTACAAATAGCTGTGAAAAGAAGAGAAGCGAAAAGCAAAGGAGAAAAGGAATAAACATCTGAATTCAGAATTCCAAAGAATAGCAAGAAGAGATAAGAAAGCCTTCTTCAGCTATCAATGCAAAGAAATAGAGGAAAACAGCAGAATGGGAAAGACTAGGGATTGCTTCAAGAAAATCAGAGATACCAAAGGAACATTTCATGTAAAGATGGGCTCGATAAAGGAGAAAAAATGGTATAGACCTAACAGAAGCAGAAGATATTAAGAAGAGATGGCAAGAATATACAGAAGAACTGTACAAAAAAGATCTTCACGACCCAGATAATCATGATCACTGACCTAGAGCCAGACATCCTGGAATGTGAAGTCAAGTGGGCCTTAGAAAGCATCACTACGAACAAAACTACTGGAGGTGATGGAAT
>NW_011494961.1:1181125-1182161 GCF_000754665.1 Bison bison bison
GGAAAAGGTCAGTTTTCATTCCAATCCCAAAGAAAGGCAATGCCAAAGAATGCTCAAACTACCGCACAATTGCACTCATCTCACACGCTAGTAAGGTAATACTCAAAATTCTCCAAGACAGGCTTCAGCAATATGTGAACCGTGAACTTCCTGATGTTCAAGCTGGTTTTAGAAAAGGCAGAGGAATCAGAGCTCAAATTGCCAACATCTGCTGGATCATGGAAAAAGCAAGAGAGTTCCAGAAAAACATCTATTTCTGCTTTCTTGACTATGCCAAAGCCTTTGACTGTGTGGATCACAATAAACTGTGGAAAACTCCTCAAGAGATGGGAATACCAGACCACCTGACCTGCCTCTTGAAAAACCTGTATGCAGGTCAAGAAGCAAGTTAGAACTGGACATGGAACAACAGACTGGTTCCAAATATGAAAAGGCTGTATATTGCCACCTTGTTTATTTAACTTATATGCAGAGTACATCATGAGAAACGTTGGACTGGAAGAAACACAAGCTGGTATCAAGATTGCTGGGAGAAATAGCAATATCCTCAGATATGCAGATGACACCACCCTTATGGCAGGAAGTGAAGAGGAACTCAAAAGCCTCTTGATGAAAGTGAAAGTGGAGAGTGAAAAAGTTGGCTTAAAGCTCAACATTCAAAGAACGAAGATCATGGCATCCGGTCCCATCCCTTCATGGGAAAAATGATGAGGAAACAGTTGAAACAGTGTCAGGCTTTATTTTTCTGGGCTCCAAAATCACTGCAGATGGTGAATGCAGCCATGAAATGAAAAGATGCTTACTCCTTGGAAGGAAATTCATGACCAACCTAGATAGCATATTCAAAAGCAGAGACATTACTTTGCCAACAAAGGTTCGTCTAGTCAAGGCTATGGTTTTTCCTGTGGTCATGTATGGATGTGAGAGTTGGATTGTGAAGAAGGCTGAGCGCCGAAGAATTGATGCTTTTGAACTGCGGTGTTGGAGAAGACTCTTGAAAGTTCCTTGGACTGCAAGGAGATCCAATCAATCCATT
>NW_011494961.1:1182261-1188154 GCF_000754665.1 Bison bison bison
TTTGAAGGAGATCAGCCCTGGGATTTCTTTAGAAGGAATGATGCTAAAGCTGAAACTCCAGTACTTTGGCCACCTCATGCGAAGACTTGATTCATCGGAAAAGACTCTGATGCTGGGAGGGATTGGGGGCAAGAGGAGAAGGGGACGATAGAGGATGGCATCACTGTCTCATTGGAAGTAAGTCTGAGTGAACTCCATGAGTTGGTGATGGACAGGGAGGTCTGGTGTGCTGCGATTCATGGGATTGCAAAGAGTCGGACACAACTGAGCGACTGATCTGATCTGATATAAAAATTAAAGATGTTATATTCTCCTAATATGAAATCCAAAGCTAATAAAAAAAGAGAGAGAGAGAGAGAGAGAGACATGTATATGTAGCATTCATATAGAGGAATTGTGCTGCACTGTGTCACTCAGTCGTGTCCGATTCTTTGAGACCCCATGGACTGTAGCCCACCAGACTCTTCTGCCCATGGGGATCCTCCAGTCAAGAATACTGGAGTGGGTTACCATGCCGTCCTCCAGTGATCTTCCCAACACAAAGATTGAACCCATGCATTCCCATAATGCAGGCAGATTCTTTACCATTTGAGCCACCAGGGAAGCCCAAGAATACTGAAGTGGAATTATGAACATGTTAAAGCTCAGACAGTGTTCTTAGAGAGAAAAAAGAATTCTTGTAATATTTTCACTCTTTTGATTTTATTTTTTAATAAATATTTTGTATTACATTTTGATGCAAATGTCTTACAAATTTTTGTTATGTAAGCAATTATATTTTGGAGGTTTCTTGGGTGGCTCAATAGTAAAAAAAAAAAAAAAAAATCCTTCATCAATAGAGGAGACTAAGGAGACATGGGTTCAAGGAGACATGGGTTCTATCTCTGGGTTTGGAAAATCCCCTAGAGGAGGAAATGGCAACTCACTGCAATATTCTTGCCGGGAAAATCCAATGGACAGAGAAGGCTGGAGGGCTATAGTGTATGCGGTCGCAAAGAATTGGACAGGACTGGCAACTGAGCACACACACACACACAAGCAATTTTATTTATAGGCTAAATAACTGTTTGCATCTAATTTTTTAATACATGATTCGAGGAAACAAATTATTTCTATGAAATTAACTCAACTAGCTTTGACATTGGAGAAGGCAATGGCACCCCACTCCAGTACTCTTGCCTGGAAAATCCCATGGGTAGCGGAGCCTGGTAGGGTGTAGTCCATGGGGTCACTAGGAGTCGGACACAACTGAGTGACTTCCCTTTCACTTTTCACTTTCATGCATTGGAGAAGGAAATGGCAACCCACTCCAGTGTTCTTGCCTGGAGAATCCCAGGGACGGGGAAACCTGGTGGGCTTCCATCTATGGGGTCGCACAGAGTCGGACATGCCTGAAGCGACTTAGCAGCAGCAGCAGCTTTGACATTCTTAGTATGCATTAAGGCTATGTGAATGGAATACACACTAAATGATCAATACTCTTTTAAAAGACGCTATGACTTCTTTGCAGGTGTAAATATTGCAATTGCAAACAATGATAGTGACAAACATAAATCTAATTTATTCAACCATCATCAAAAAGGATAAAATACCTACATATTTACTACGTTAAAGTATATAAATTTAATTATGGTTTTCACAAGTATTATATCAGTGTTTTCAATATATTTTAAAATTATTCAAATCATTTAAAAAGGTATAATTTGGTTATCTTTTCAATTCAAAATATTTCTGTATCTTTTTCTGTTTTAATATGCTTTTATGGTATGTCTTTTGATTTTGAAAATCAGAAATGATATTCACAATAAACAAACCAGGGCCTTAATGTTAGAATTCTAATTATTATTTTATTATTTAATGTGCTTTCCCTTCTAAGTTCAATTTAAATAGGTAGAATGTTATTCAGTTAATTTCTCTCTAATATATCTATGATCATATCTTTAAAACTGTATGTTTTCTGTCAGCTGGAGATCTACTTATTTATTCCTTTAAAACTCACTAAGGTTCTACTATATAACAAGAAATATAATGGAGAATAAAATATAATCTCCACCCTCATGAGCCTTAAATTATGACAGAGAAAGAGTGAGCAGGCAAATAAGAAAAGAAATATAAATTCTTCAGCTGCAAATTAGCACTTGCCAAGGGCATTTGCCAGTGACTGAATGACAACAAAGGCATTTGCCCTTGCCTCTGCAAAGATTGAACCATGTGCTGCTGCAACTGTGGACACTTAATACCACCTAAGGGGAATTCAAGGTGGAGAGTGAGGCTCTCCAGGCCCCAAGGAAACTAGTGGAACAGACCTGTATATAGTTAGATATTTTCAGGAATGTTTTTTTTTGATCCCAATCTTTGTATCTCCTTATATCTAAAGTGTGATGAAAGTGATAGTCACTCAGTTGTGCCACCTCTTTGCAACACATGGACTGTGGCCTGCTAGGCTCCTCTATCCATGGGATTTCCTAGGCAATAATACAGGAGTGAGTTCATTTCAGTTCAGTTGCTCAGTCCTGTCAAACTCTGTGTGACCCCATGGACTGCAGCACGCCAGGCTTCGCTGTCCATCACCAACACCCGGAGATTGCTCAAACTCATGTCCATCAAGTAGGTGATGCCATCCAACCAACTCATCCTTTGTCATTCCCCTCTCCCACTGCCTTCAATCTTTCCCAGCAATGAGTCAGTTCTTCACATCGCGTGGCCAAAGTACTGGAGTTTCAGCTTCAGAATCAGACCTTCCAATGAATATTCAGGAAGGATTTCCTTTAGGATGGACTGGTTGGATCTCCTTGAGAGTCCTAGGGACTCTCAAGAGTTTCTCCAACACCACAGCTCAAGTATCAGTTCTTCAGCACTCAGCCTTATTTACGGTCCAGTTCTCATATCCATACATGACTACTGGAAAAACCATAGCTTTGACTAGATAGACCGTTTTCAGCAAAGTAATGTCTCTGCTTTTGAACATGCTGTCTAGGTTGTTCATAGTTTTTCTTCCAAAGAGCAAGCATCTTTTAATTTCAGGGCTGCAGTTACCATCTGTGGTGATTTTGGAGGCCAAGGAAATAAACTCTGCCACTGTTTCAATTGTTTCCCCATCTATTTGCCATGATGCCATGATCTTAGTTTTCTGAATGTTGAGTTTCAAGCCAGTGTTTTCATTCTCCTCTTTCACTTTCATCAAGAGGCTCTTTACTTCTTCACTTTACACCATAAGGATGGTGTTGTCTGCATATATGAGGTTATTGATATTTCTCCTAGGAATCTTAATCCAGCTTGTGCTTTATTTAGCCTGGAATTTCACATAATGTACTCTAAATGTAAGTTAAATAAGCAGAGTGACAATATACAGCCTTGACGTACTCCTTTCCCAATTTGAAACCAGTCTATTGTTCCATGTCTGGTTCTAACTTTTGCTTCTTGACCTGCAAACAAATTTTTCAGGAGGCAAGGAAGGTGGTGTCATATTACCAACTCTTTCAGAATTTTCCACAGTTTGTTGTGATCCACACAGTCAAAGGCTTTGGTATAGTCAATAAAGCAGAAGTAGATGTTTTCCTGACATTATATTGCCTTTTCTATGATCCAACAGATGTTAGTAATTTGATCTCTGTTCTTCTGCCTTTTCTAAATCCAGCTTGAACATCTGAAGTTCTCAGTTCGCGTAATGCTGAAGCCTGGCTTGAAGAATTGTGAGCATTACTTTGCTAGCGTGTGAGATGAGTGCAATTGTGTGGTGGTTTGAGCATTCTTTGGTATTGCCTTTCTTTGGGATTGGAATGCAAACAGACCTTTTCCAGTCCTGTGGCCTCTGCTGAGTTTTTCCAAATTTGCTGGCATATTGAGTGTAGCACTTTCACAGCATCACCTTTTAGGATTTGAAATAGTTCAGCTGTATTTCCATCTTCTCCACTCCTTTTGTTCATAGTGATGCTTCCTAAGGCCCACTTGACTTCACATTCCATGATGTCTGTCTCTAGGTGAGTGATCATGCCATCATGATTATCTGTGTCATGAAGATCTTTTTTGTACAGTTTTTCTATGTATTCTTGCCACCTTTTCTTAATATCTTCTGCTTCTGTTAGGTCCATACCATTTCTGTCCTTTCATTGTGCCCATCTTTGCATGAAATATTCCCTTGGTATCTCTAA
Organism: Bison bison bison; assembly: GCF_000754665.1. Classification (NCBI taxonomy): domain Eukaryota; kingdom Metazoa; phylum Chordata; class Mammalia; order Artiodactyla; family Bovidae; genus Bison; species Bison bison. The sequence goes on from NW_011494961.1 coordinate 1,186,413, forward strand.
TTTTTTTTTAAGAGATCTCTAGTCTTTACCATTCTATTGTTTTCCTCTAATTCTTTACATTGATCAGTGAGGAAGGCTTTCTTATCTCTTCTTGTTGTTCTTTGCAACTCTGCATTTAGATGGGTATATCTTTCTTTTTCTCATTTGCCTTTAGCTTCTCTTTTTTTCAGCTATTGTGAGGCCTCATCTGATGACCATTTTACCTTTTTACATTTCTTTTTCTTGGGGATCGTCTTGATCACTGTCTCCTGTACAATGTCACGAACCTCTGGCCTTAGTTCTTCAGGCACTCTGTCTATCAGATCTGATCCCTTGAATCTATTTGTCACTTCTACTGTATAATTATAAGAGGTTTGATTTAGGTCCTTTGAATGGTCTAATGGTTTTCCCTTCTTTCTGCAATTTAAGTTTCAATTTTTCAATAAGGAGTTCATGATCTGAGTTACAGTCAGCTATCCGTCTTGTTTTTGCTGACTGTGCCCTGCCAGGCTCCTCTGTGCATGGAATTTCCTAGGAAATAATTCTGGCATTCCCTGGTGATAATGGCTACTGGGTAACCATTCCTTTCTCCAGCAGATCTTCCTGACATAGGGACTGGACTCAGGTCTCCCCTCTTGCAGGCAGATTCTTTATTGTCTGAGCCACCAACCTGAGATACTAGGGAAGCCCCCTCATATCTAGAACAGCACTAAGTCTCTTTATGGTGACATCAGCTCCTCGTGACTTAGCAGAAATCTTTTTTAAAGTAACCACTTGATTTCACTGAACTCCCCCTTCACCAAAATCATATAAATTGACCTTCCACCTCCTTTTTGGGAACAGTCTCTCAGAGTTATCTGAGGTGCTCTCACCTGGGCCGCAATCCTCATTTTGCTTCAATTAAAACTTAACTCGCAACTCCAAGGTTGTGCATCTTTTTAGTCGACAAATTTAATATAATATATTCATATGTTCTAGGAGTATAATGAGGAAAGCTAGGGTATTACAAAGTGAAGAATAATGTATTTTAGACAGGTAAACTGGTGAAGACCTCGTCAAAGGTGTTGAAATTTGGGTACATGACTGGAGGAATGAGGGATAGATGCAAATCTAAGTGCAAGAGGTTTTCACAGTCAGTCAGTTCAGTCGCTCAGTCACGTCCGAATCTTAGGGACCCCATGGGCTGCAGCACGCCAGCCTTCCCTGTCCATCACCAGTTCCTGGAGCTTACTCAAACTTATGTCCATTGAGTCGGTGGTGCCATCCATCCATCTCATCCTCTGTTGTTCCCTTCTCCTCCTGACTTCAGTCATTCCTGGCATCAGGATCTTTTTGAATGAGTCAGTTCTTCACATCAGGTGGCCAAAGTATTGGAGTTTCAGCTTCAGCATCAGTCCTTCGAATGAATATTCAGGACTGATTTCCTTTATGACAGACTGGATGGATCTCCTTGCTCTCCAAGGGAATCTCAAGCGTCTTCTCCAACACTATAGCTCAAAAGCATCAATTCTTTGTAGCTCTGCTTTCTTTATGGTCAAACTCTCACATCCATACATGACTACTGGAAAAACTAAAACTTTGACTAGATACATCTCTTTTGGGAAAGTGATGTCTCTGCTTTTTCATATGCTATATACGTTGGTCATAATTTTTCTTCAAGAGGCAACTATCTTTATTTCATCACTGCAGCTACCACTTGCAGTGATTTTGGAGCCAGAAAGATAAAGTCTTTCACTGTTTCCACTGTTTCCCCATCCTGTTTC
>NW_011494961.1:1188254-1188577 GCF_000754665.1 Bison bison bison
ATGGTATGGGGAGGGAGGAGGGTTCAGGATGGGGAACACATGTATACCTGTGGCAGATTCATTTTGATATATGGCAAAACCAATACAATATTGTAAATTTAAAAAATAAAATAAAATAAAAAATAGATTAAAAAAAAACTAAAGGCTTACTAATCAATTTATAAAAATGCAGCTTAATATTATAAATAATAAGTACATAATAATTTGGTTGGAACAGAGACAGTCCTTAAAATACTGAAGAAACATTGCACATATAATTCTGTGTTTAAAATATACAGAGGAGCTAGGTACACTAAGAGGATCTGAAATTAAAGAGAATCAAT
>NW_011494961.1:1188677-1189185 GCF_000754665.1 Bison bison bison
TAATAGCCAGGACATGGAAGCAACCTAGATGTCCATCAGCAGATGAATGGATAAGAAAGCTATGGTACATATACACAATGGAGTATTACTCAGCCATTAAAAAGAATACATTTGAATCAGTTCTAATGAGTGGATGAAACTGGAGCCTATTATACAGAGTGAAATAAGCCAGAAAGAAAAACACCAATACAGTATACTAACACATATATATGGAATTTAGAAAGATAGTAACAATAACCCTGTATGCAAGACAGCAAGAGACACTGATGTATAGAACAGTGTTATGGACTCTGTGGGAGAGGGAGAGGGTGGGATGATTTGGGAGAATGGCATTGAAACATGCATAATATCATATATGAAAGGAGTCGCCAGTCCAGGTTCAAAGCACGATATTGGATGCTTGGGGCTGGTACACTGGGACGACCCAGAGGGATGGTATGGGGAGGGAGGAGGGTTCAGGATGGGGAACACATGTATACCTGTGGCAGATTCATTTTGATATATGGCA
>NW_011494961.1:1189285-1191028 GCF_000754665.1 Bison bison bison
GTCAGTTCTTCACATCAGGTGGCCAAAATATTGGAGTTTCAGCTTCAGCATCAGTCCTTCGAATGAATATTCAGGACTGATTTCCTTTATGACAGACTGAATGGATCTCCTTGCTCTCCAAGGGAATCTCAAGCGTCTTTTCCAACACTATAGCTCAAAAGCATCAATTCTTTGTAGCTCTGCTTTCTTTATGGGACAAAAGATACATAGTCTTGGAAAGTGTATTTGAAGATTAGTGATTAAGAAAATAAAAAGATGAAACACTAGCCAAAAAGCAGAGCATTTTTTATATTTATATTTATTGGTAGGCCCAGCTGAAGTCTTCAGATTTTATTAAGGATGGTTTGAATATACAGTCTTATTGATGAGTGAAATTTAGAGGGTTAGGTGTAAATATCAGTGAAACCAAGAGTAAGACCATTGCAGTTGCATAAATGAGAGATGATTGTGGCTTGGGCTAGTTTGACAGAGGTTGTGATCATGAAAACAGAAATTATATAATAATAATTATGTATATATCATATATAATACATATCTCAAATAAAAATATATAAAATTATATATACACTCTCATGTACATACATACTGAAGAGTGACATCAGTTTAAATTTGGGTTCAGTTCAGTCGCTCAGTCATGTCTGACTCCTTGTGATCCCATGAACCGCAGCAGGCCAGGCCTCCCTGTCCATCACCAACTCCTGGAGTTTACACAAACTCAGTTCCATTGAGTCGGTGATGCCATCAAAACATCTCATCCTCTGTTGTCCCCTTTTCCTCCTGCCTTCAATCTTTCCCAGCATCAGTGTCTTTTCAAATGAGTAGGCTCTTCGCATCAGGTGGCCAAAGTATTTGGAGTTTCAGCTTCAACATCAGTCCTTCCAAAGAACATCCAGGATTGATTTCCTTTACGATGCACTGGTTGGATCTCCTTGCAGTCCAAGGGACTCTCATGAGTCTTCTTCAACACCATAGTTCAAATCATCAATTCTTTTGTGCTCAGCTTTCTTTATAGTCCAAGTGTCACAGTCATACATGGCAAATGGAAAAACCATAGCCTTGACTAGATGGACCTTTGTTGGCAAAGTAACATCTCTGCTTTTTAATATGCTGTCTAGGTTGGTGATAACTTTCCTTGCTGTAATCACCATCTGCAGGGATTTTGGAGCCCCAAAAAATAAAGTCAGTGACTGTTTCCACTGTTTCCCTATCTATTTGCTATGAAGTGATGGGACCGGATGCGATGACCTTAGTTTTCTGAATGTTGAGCTTTAAGCCAACTTTTTCACTCTCCTCTTTCACTGTCATCAAGAGGCTCTTTAGCTCTTTACTTTTTGCCATAAGGGTGGTGTCATCTGCATACCTGAGGTTATTGGTATTTCTCCCGGCAATCTTGATTTCAGTTTGTGCTTCATTCAGCCCAGTGTTTCAAATTATATACTCTGCATAGAAGTTAGATAATCAAGGTGACAATATACAGCCTTGACGTACTTCTTTCCATATTTGGAACCAGTCTATTGTGCCATGACCAGTTTTAAGTGTTGCTTCCTGACCTGCGTACAGGTTTCTCAAGAGGCAGGTCAGGTGGTCTGGTATGCCCATCTCTTTCAGAATTTTCCACAGTTTGTTGTGATCCACAAAATCAGAGATAATAGCAAATACAGAACCTCTGAGGCTGGAGTGTGTGTGAAAATTTGAGGGACAAAAGATACATAGTCTTGGAAAGTGTATTTGAAGATTAGTGAT
>NW_011494961.1:1191128-1196534 GCF_000754665.1 Bison bison bison
GAAATAGATGCTTTTCTGGAACTCTCTTGCTTTTTCGATGATCCAGCAGATGTTGGCAATTTGATCTCTCGCTCCTCTGCCTTTTCTAAAACCAGCTTGAACATCTGGAATTTCATGGTTCAGATATTGCTGAAGCCTAGCTTGGAGAATTTTGAGCATTACTTTACTAGCGTGTAAGATGAGTGCAATTGTGTGATAGTTTGAGCATTCTTTGGTATTGCCTTTCTTTGGGATTGGAATGAAAACTGACCTTTTTGTCCTGTGGCCACTGCTGAGTTTTCCAAATTTGCTGGCATATTGAGTGCAGCACTTTCACAGCATGATCTTTTAGGATTTGAAATAGCTCAACTGGAATTCCTTCACCTCTACTAGATTTGTTTGTAATGATACTTTCTACGGCCCCGTTGACTTCACATTCCAGGATGTCTGGCTCTAGGTGAGTGACCACACCATTGTGATTATCTGGGTCATGCAGATCTTTTCTATATAGTTCTTCTCTGTATTCTTGAGCATTGTTTAAATTGTAATGGCAGAGGCCTAGATAGTACAACGTATATATTGATGAGTTCACATTTTTGAGCAGAAAATACAAGTTTTACAAGCTGTTCTTACATTTTGAAAATACAAGAAAAATAAAGCAATCTTTACATGGACCCATATACTAGAGATGAGTTAAGTAAAAATCTTAACAGAAAAACTATAAAGTTAATTAGATACAAGATATGAGAATGCTGTCAGGGCCAACTTTTTGTGGATAACAATGTCTTAGGCAAGAACTCCAAAGCACAAGCATATTTAAAACAAAATAAATAAAAACAGGAAGACTGTGAAGACTACTTTGGATACAGCAAACAGAAGTTTGCCAAGAAATAACAAATAGGTGATGAATCCCCCAAAAAAGTAGAGAGTAAAATATAAAAGGAAATGTCAAAAGATTAACAAGCATATGAAGAGATGCTTAAATTCATAGGAGAGATGCAAATTATAATAGCAATGACTAATTAGTGTTTAACATTAGATTTGTTCACTTTAAAAAGGTGGCTAATGCTAAGAGTTTCCATGGATTTAGAGTCGAGGAAAATTATAGACTGGTGCTGCAGTCTTAGAAACCAAATTTAATTTCCATTAATCCAGTTTCTGAATGTATTATAGCTCAGAGGAAGTTTCCAAACTATCAGTGAAATTCTGTATACAAGAATTTGGAAAAATGAAACTTCCCAGAACTTCTCAGTGTAGTTATAAAGTCTCAGCCTCCTGAGATATAGGAAATGATATACTGTGAAGACAGAGTAGGTTTGTTTTTACTTCCCAGAAACACTTTGCATTTCACCTAATAAGATAGTTCATCTGTAGCCATTTGTCTCTCTAATAATATACCTAATTGCGCCTCTCCTCTGTGGTAAAAAGGGTTATAACTATAGACCTGAGTTACCACAAAAGATGGTTGAGTAACAAAAACTCTGCAGGGATTCAGAAGTTATTTTAGTAGGGATTTACATTTCAAAAGAGATGAACATCTGGGTTATAAATCTGGAGAAGTTAAATCTCTCCCATTTAGAAATTTATCTACATACCAAAGGGTGAGAATAAGAACCCAGGATAACTTGCTATTTTGCTAAGGAGACTATCTCAGAAGGTGACTGCTGACAGCTGCCTCTTTGCTCCATGTAAGCAAAAAAAAAAAGATATTTGTGGGTTCTTTGCCTAAAATATGGACCTCATGTGTGTAGGGTGAGATTTAGCTTTCATTGTGCTGCCTCATGCTAAATATTGCGGTGCAGGTGAAATAGAGCAGGACCCTATGGTCCTTGCCCACTCCCCACCCGCATGTCCTCTGCCTGTCTTTTGTCTGTGGAAAACTTAGTAAGTTAATAAGTTAAAGAAGTTAAGTCAGAGAAATGAGAACATGTAGAACAAAGGAAAACAGTCAAGGAGATCAAATAATAATAATGTAAACATTAAGTATAATCAAGAACCTTTAGTTCCTCCTCAAGGGGTATAAGTAATATTCTGAGCTGTCTTGTAGATACTTAAACCTTCAACAGGTGGAAGACATTAACTACATAATGGCCAGACTGTGCCCAAGACATAAGCTGCCACAATTCCAAGAACTGGCCTTAAAGAAATGGAAACAAACTGACCCTGGAACTGAAGATCAACTGTACTGAAAACAATCAAACAATCAAGATGACACTGATCAGATCACCAATGATGAATTTAAAGATGTCTGTCAGAGCTGATGGTCTATTTCTGTATGTAGGCCCCTCTATCTGTCTATAAAAGCTCTTGTCCCTTGATTGCCAGTGGAGAGAGTAGACCTTTAGACAGACTTCTGCCTTCATTTACGTCTCCCACCAGATGATAGCATCCTCTCCACCAACCTGGTCTCTTTATTGGCTTCTGGGAAACAAACAGCCAGACCCCACTTTTGGTAATACAGGGAAACCAACTGTCTATTATTTGTCATACATAATAATCTTCTTATTCTTGTTAAGTTGCAAAGTCATGTCTGACTCTTTGTGACCCCATAGACTATAGCCCACCAGGCTCTCCGTCCATTGGATTTCCCAGGCAGGAATACTAGAGTGGTTACCATTTCCTTCTCCAGGGGATATTCCTGACCCAGGGATGTAACTGCAGTGCAGGAGGATTCTTTACTGCTGAGCCACCAGGGAAGCCCAGATGTTAACCTCCTCTGGTTCAAAAACCTTATGTGTGCTTTCAAGATAATATTAATAAATACTGATATTAAAAAGCTAACAATGAATGCACATCATAGTATTGTCTGTGTTAAAGTTGGAGGTGTCAAGCTCACATATAAAATAGTGAGTTATCTTACCAGTAAAATGGGTTTATTTGGAAATAGCAGAAACCTGCAGTTTTGGATAGGCAAGCTCTGGTGAAACATAGGCAAGTCTAAAGAACAAAGGTGGGGGGAGCTTGCTTTTATTAAGTCTTAGGCGAAAACTGGGGACGGTCGTTTTGAACACAAATTCACTGTGGGAGAATAAGAGTTTGAGGTTGTGGAGGTTTCTCACTGAGTGTAGGCCATGGCTAAAAGAACAGGATGAAATTCCCAAGTGATCAATGTACTCCTTCAGGCCAGAAGAAAAGCAATATTCTTTTCTTCCTTATGTTTGCAGGCTGCAAAAGTGGTATGTACTTGAGTGGTATTTGCTTCAGGGCTATCTGACTGTATTTTAAAATGTAGTTTTCCTTTATTTATTTTCAGAGAGGTCATCAAGTTGTCCAAACATAATATGAATTGTACTAGTACATGAATTAGGAGCCACATCTGATGTTTGAATACTGACAGATTCTGTCCTTAACCAAATTCTACTCATGCTCCTCTGAGTTCCTTTCCAACAAGGCTTCAACTTTGGGCTTCTGTGTTCATCTCTGTGTTGTTCAGTTTTTAGCAAGAATAATGCTAAGTCAGTTTAGCTAGAACTCTTCCTTTTCCATATCTGATCACCTTCAATATCGAACTAAGTTCCTTATCCTGCCCCATCTCCAGGTTATAGCCTGCTTTTAACCAGTTTAACCAGAACACCCTTTTACTCCTGACTGTTCTTCTTAGTAATATTCCATCCACTTTACCTTCACTCATAGACTTTTGACTATAAATTCCCAAATTCCTGGTATTTGGAGTCAAGTAAAATCTTTCTCCTCCACTATAAGATCCAGTGCAGAGTTCCCTATACCTATGACAATAACTCACCTTGAATAAAGTCTGCCTTACCATCTTTAACAATTATCATGAATAACTTTTTTAAAAATCAGTGCTGTGAAATATGATTGGCAAACTGAAGTAATGGACATCAAATTACATAGATGGACATAAAACTGAGTTGAGAGGAGAAAAAACTTTAAAAAATGAAATCATGTCATGATTCCATTTATAGCTGAATTCAGAGTCCAGAGTGCTCACCATAAACTCAAGGAACCTTGTGCTCCTTGAAAGAAAAGCTATGACAAATCCAGACAGTATATTAAAAAGCAGATACATTACTTTACTGACAAAGGTCCATACAGTCAAAGCTATGGTTTTTCCAGTAGTCATGTATGGATGTGAGAGTTGGACCATAAAGAAGGCTGACCACCAAGGAACTGATGCTTTCAAACTGAGGTGTTGGAGAGACACGAGAGTCCCTTGGACTGCAAGGAGATCCAACCAGTCAATCCTAAACGAAATCAATCCTGAATATTCATTGGAAAGACTGATGCTGAAGCTGAAACTCCAATACTTTGGCCACCTGATGTGAAGAACTAACTCATTGGAAAAGACTCGGATGCTTGGAAAGATTGATGGCAGGAGGAGAAGGGGATGACAGAGGATGAGATGATTAGATGGCATCACCAACTCAATGGAGATGAGTTTGAGCAAACTCCAGGAGATGCTGAAGGACAGGGAAGCCTGGTGTGCTGCAGTCCATGGGGTCGCAAAGAGTCAGACATGACTTAGTGACTGAACAACAACAAATACAGAGAATAACCATACACATTTGTATAAAACATACACAATCAAAAGTGTAGCTATAGCTATCAAATACATTAGAATCCCTGCTGCCTAGGGTAGTAATAGTAGGCGGGACAGGATGGAAACAGGAATAGAAAAATTAAGTATCTATTAATTTAAAGGAGAAAGTGATATATCAAGTACTATTTGACATGAAGTGGGAAATATTAATGCATCCTTCTGCTTTTGATGAAAAAAGTGAAAATATGTCTTTCTGAAATACTTAAAATATTTGAATAGGTTAATCACAATCATACATATTAAAATTATATTTTATTTTTGGATTATCATAATTGTATAGCTTTATATCCATGTTAAAACTGAAGACTTCCAAAGATAGGATGACATTTATGGAGACGAAAATGAAATGTTGTCATTATCATACTTTCCAAGTCCTTCCTGATAATTGAATAATCTAGAAATGGTAATTAACATTTTATTTGAACCTATGATTATTTATTAATGCTAAACCTGCTGAAAAAGAAGAAAACATTTCCAATATGGGCTTCCTAAACTCTGCATCACCAAATTAATATATAATTAATCACAGTTTTGGCTCTCTCAGAAATGAAATTTTAAACCAATCAATCAGAAATCACCTGGTCAGCAGAGGTTAGGTAATCAGCTTGATAGATCCCCTGCTGCTGCTGCTAAGCCACTTCAGTCGTGTCCGACCCCATAGATGGCAGCCCACCAGGCTTCCCCGTCCCTGGGATTCTCCAGGCAAGAACACTGGAGTGGGTTGCCATTTCCTTCTCCAGTGCATGAAAGTGCAAAGTGAAAGTGAAGTCGCTCAGTCGTGTCCAACTCATAGCGACCCCATGGACTGTAGCCCACCAGGCTTCTCCATCCGTGGGATTTTCCAGGCAAGAATACTGGAGTAGGTT
>NW_011494961.1:1197852-1204433 GCF_000754665.1 Bison bison bison
TTGGGAAGATTCCCCTGGAGAAGGGATAGGCTACCCACTCCAGTATTCTTGAGCTTCCCTGTGGCTCAGCTGGTAAAGAATCTGCCTGCAATGTGGGAGACCTGGGTTCAATACCTGGGTTGGGAAGATCCCCTGGAGAAGGGAAAGGCTACCCACTCCAGTATTCTGGCCTGGAGAATTCAATGGGCTGTATAGTCCATGGGGTTCAAAGAGTTGGACACCACTGAGCGACTTTCAGTTTCTTGCATTCATGAGGTAGTTCAATACTGCTAGGAATATTTACTGCTTGTTTTGGCTGAAACCTGACAGTATGCAATACTAAAAACTTTTATTTGTATTTAAAAAATAATTTAAGTAGCTCTATAATGGGAAGTTGGCCAAGCTGAAGCTGATAATTCAGAGTCATAAAGAAACATTGCTTCAGCCCTTCTCTCCTAAGATAAAATCAAAGTATGTACCTAAAAAGAAAAAAAAAAAAATTTTTTTTTTTCTCCTGAAAACTCTGTGGAAGCATTTACTAAAATATTCCAAAGATACAGAACTCTAAATCTAGAACATGGTAATATTTTAAATTTCATCATAGTTGAAGATTTTCTGCCTTATATAAAGAAACAGACTAATGTAGCTGGTAGAGTGTGTGAACCTCTATTGTTCACATTGCAGCCAACTTCTTTGAAGAATTAAAAACAACTATTTTTATTTTACAAATTGAGTCTTTACAAGAATTGAAATGTGGCTCCAGAAACAATTCAAAAGCCACCTATCGTTTTTACAAATTCCAAATCCTCCCCTCTTGCTGCTGCCAAGTCTCTTCAGTTGTGTCCGACTCTGTGCGACCCCATAGACAGCAGCCCACCAGGCTCCCCCATCCCTGGGATTCTCCAGGCAAGAACACTGGAGTGGGTTGCCATTTCCTTCTCCAGTGCATGAAAGTGAAAAGTGAAAGTGAAGTCGCTGAGTCAGACACGACTCAGCAATCCCATGGACTGCAGCCCACCAGTGTTCTCCTGTGTCCATGGGATTTTTCCAGCCAAGAGTACTGGAGTGGGGTGTCCTTGCCTTCTCCAAAAGGCTTACAGATACTATAAAATATCTGGACTTAGGGAAAAAAAGGTGTAGCTTGTTGAAACTTGGACTTTTTCTCTGTGACTTTAATTTTTCTTGTAAAAAAAGTTAATGAACAGAAACCTAAATTAGTCAGGAGATCAGAAAAGGAGTTCTCTTCCTATGAAGACAGCAGAGTTCAACAGGGAAAAGACTCCTTTCCTGGCTACAAGTCAGCCAATTAAAAGCTATTGGCCTCTGTTTACTATAGTCCTCCCAACTTTCTTTTCAGCTATAAAAGTGATCATCTTCCTTGCCATCCAGAAATTTTATTGCCATCCAGAAATTTCATTGCCATACTAACAGATACCAAATTACTATTCTCTATTGATCTTGAATCCATCTTGATTGGAAAAATATCTGGCAGTCTATTTGTTTTAGGTCTACACATTCTACCTGGTCGCCTCTAGAAACCAAGGTAATTCTTATCAAAAGGAAAAAAGTAAAAAAAGAGGTTATTTTGAAAACAAGAACTATGAAAGATCTTAAAAGGTTGCTTCACATATGTAAGTAAAAAGCTCTAGCCATGTGAGCAGGTAAACTTAACTTATTCCATCTGCCAGAAACAAGTTGGACGCAACTTTTCTCGTAAAAACTAGTGAGTTTTGCATTATCATACTCATCTCCAAGACAGGAGATGTAAGAGATGAGTTTGATCCCTGAGAAGGGAAGATCTCCAGGGGGAGAGCAGAGCAACCCACTTCAGTATTCTTGCCTGGAGAATCCCATGGACAGAGGAGCCTGGTGGGCTATAGGCCATAGGGTCACAAAGAGTTGGACAGGATAAAGTGAGGTAGCATGTGACAAGCACTTGATCTCTTGGCTAAAATCTTAAAATAAAAGCTATATGTCTTGTTTCTGTCTATATGTATATCTATGTATATATGTTACAGATGTGTGATGTTTTTCTACCTCTGGATGGAATTACCTAAGTTCATTTTGTTAGATAGTTATAATAGGAAAAAGGAGTCCAAAATAGCAGTGGCTAAAAAGACAAAGAAAGGAAAAAGTCCGTAAAAATAGAACAAGGAAGGTCCGAGGACCGGAGTGAGAACCTCAGGTGAAGCAAACAGACCTCCTGGCTAGCCTAATTTACCTAGGATTGGTTCAGAGGGAGGACAAAAACCATATAAAAAGAGGAGCCAAAACTGAGCCTTTCTCTTCTCTTTCCTGCACTTCTTTTGGGTGTAACACTGGTCCACAGTTTAAACTGAGATGTAACCGAGCTGCAGCATGGGTCTGCCATTTAAACTGAGCTGTAACCAAGCTATAACACTGGTCTATCTGTCGCTTCAAATTTTTGCTGTGGTGAGACAGAACTCAGGAAATTACACACTCCCCTGACAATTTGTTCATGAGCTCTATTTAAATAGCTTAAAGACTAACAAATCCAGTCTAGATTCAGAAATATGGAAACTAAACCAAATGTTTTTTTTTTTTTCAATTTTCCCTGATCTAGCATAACATTTGGTAAATATAAGGTAGCTTAGGTTTATTGTTTTAATTAAAACAGATATGCCTTTAGAGCTATCAGTATTAAATATAATTCAGGGAGAGAACTTTAGTTCTACCTAAATTTGAAAAAGTCAAATAAACTCATGTTATCTCTGTTATAGGATTTGTCCAAATAATTATAACTTAAGATGATGGTTATCTGTTTAATGCCATCATTTCATAAAATAATTTTATAAAGGGAAAGTAAAGTCTTTATATTTACCACATACCTATTACTTCTGGTGATTTTGCTTTTTAACATTGCTTCATATATTTTTTGCTGTTTATATTTTGCCTGAAAACCTTTTTAATTTCTTATATAGTATTTGTCTGCTGGCAAAAAATTCCCTCCACTGTTGTTTGTCTGATTTTATTTTGGCTTTATTACTGCAAAAATTTTTGTAGGTGTAGAATTTTAAGTTTTTAGGTTTTCCCCCTCCTCAAACTTATTTCATCAGCTTATTAAATAAGTTGTTAAACATATCATTCCATTGTGTTCTGGCTAACACTATTTTTGATGAGAAGATTGTGACTGTTCTTTTGATAGCAAATGAATTGCTCTTTCTCGTTTAAGTTTGAATGTTTTTATAATTTTCCCATACATTAATTTTCACTAATTTAGGTTATGATGTCCCTTGTTGTTGATGTTTAATTATCCTGTTTAAATTTTGCTGCTATTTTAGACCTGTAGATTACAGTATTCATCACACTTAGAATATTTTGGGCTATTTATCTTTATTATTTTTCTGCTTACTATCATCCATTGGAGATCTAATTATTTTGGACATTTTCTCTATGTGCTTTACCGTGGCTCAGCATTTTTCAATTGGACTCTACAGTGATAGAAATGTTTTATAATATGCACTGTCTAAAGCAGTGTCTCAAAACTTTGTGTGAATATTGAGTACTGAAATGTTGTTTGGTGAATTGAATCTATCATACTGGAAAGTTCATGTTTTGATGGTTTCCATGGCTCTGTCTTCATATTTTCTTTTATTTTTCCCAGTGTCTAATATATTGTTAAGCCCATTTAAAATTTTATAAATATAATTTATTGTGTTTTATTATTTTTTTTTTCAGTGTTACAGCTCTATTTTATTTAGAAGATAGCAGGAGAGAGAGAGTGAGAGAGAGAGAGAGAAACAGCGCACGCACGCGGGAGAGAGAGAGTCCGCGAGAAAGCGCTTTGGCTCCTCCTTTTATAGGTTTTTTCCTCCACCTGGGGCTGCCCTATGCAAATTGGGCTTAGCCAGGAGTGCTGTTTGTTCTGTTTGTTCTGCCTGAAGTCTTCACTCTGGTCCTCAGACCATTCTTTGACCTTCCTTGTCTTTTAGCCACTGACATTTTGGACTTCTTTCCCCTATTCTACCTACCTAACATTCCCCCCTCAAGAGATGGGAGGCTCAATTCTTTGGAAATAGAGGCGTTGAGGTCTTCTGGCTACTTCCTGCTGAACTGGGATGGCGAGGGGTATTGGGCATCCCCCTCTTGCTAGTCTCAATCCTCAGAGTCCTTATAGCGGTGTCCAAGGGTGTGTGATATTTTCCGTGGTTGGCTGTAGTTTTATATCTTTGTTGAACTGGCACTGCATGATATTTCTCTTAAGGTTGCATTATCTTAATTTCAGTATATATCTAGTAACGTTATTAGATATAGACATTACCAAATTTTGAGTTTCTGATTATGTTGTCTTACTATATAAGAAGTTTTAAAATATACTTAGGCAAGCAATTAAGCTATCTGAAAACTAGATTGCTACATTTATGATATTTTTATATTTGTGGGTGCAAATCAATATTAGCCTTTATGCTAGGGCCAGTTTAGCTCTTCTACTATTGGCTGATCTTTCTGGAGGTCATTCCTAAATGTCAAGGAGTATCTTTATTCTTGTACATTGACACTTGAATTTCTTTGAAGCTTGTGTGAATTTCTTTGAAGCTTGTGTGACTGAGAGGGTAACAGGCAGGAAGGCCAGGGGTCTCCAAATAGAAGAATTAGGCTGCAAGTGTCAGAAATTTTTATCTCTCTTAAGCAGCAGGAGGAAACAAGCTAGCTATATTTTTTCCTTCTCTATACAAATTTAAAAGGAGGTTTCCCTTAAAATACTGTGTTGCCATAACACCTGGTTTCACCTGAAGTTAATTATTCTCAAACCTTGAGTTAACCAATGCATTTTTCTTATGGAAATGTTTTTCTTAAGCTATGTTAATGTACTATGCATTTACCCCAAACTCTTGTCTTCAAGTTGATTCCACCTAATGGCTCAGAACCTACTTGACAAACCAGTATGTTATACTCAGATATTGTTCCCCTAACCTATGTAAATGAAACTATTTGTATGGTAATCTGGCCTTCTACAAAATTCAAGTCATTTGTTTTATGGCCCAGGATGAATCATCTGGTGCCAAGATTATTCCAAAATACATCTTATGGATGAGGGGCCTGGTACCATTCTGAGTTTTAAGACATTCCTTTCTTTCATTTACAGACTGCTAGTGACTGTATAACATCCAGCTGAAGACTAGCAGGGGGTACTCTTTCTGCTCCCTCTGATGCCTATGTTATAAGCTTTCTCTATTGCCTTTATCCTTTAATAAAACTTTATTACACAAAAGCTCTGTGCGATCAAGCCTCGTCTTTGGCCCCAGACTGAATTCTTCTCCTCTGGAGGCCAAGAATCCCAGCATCTTTTCGTTCAGCAACAACCTTTCATGACATTTTAGAATTGTTTAGCGTACAGTTCCTCTGTATATCTTTACAGATCTCGAGGAGTTTCAATTTAATGTTTAGTCCCAGCAGAGGCAAGCAACTACATATGTGATTTAGAGAGCTCTGTATTTTTATTCACTGATTTTTCTATTACACTCCTCCATGAATTTCAGCTGCTTTAGCCTTTCCAATATTCAAACTTTCTCCAAAACTCAGTGCTCTACTTGGCTGTCTCTGACTCTGCTGCAGACGATAAAGCACTTCCAGGCAGACAGCAGTATAACCATCAGGGCACCTTGTTCGTTTCTCATTTTTATGGAATCAGAATCCTATGCTATGTGTTGTTTGGAAACAATTGAAACCAGAATATTACATCTATCTCCAATATGACAGAAGAATAAAATATTTTCTGGTACACACAGATTAAGAATGCTGAAGAAATCTCTAGATGTAGTACTCAAACAGGGTGAAAGGAAATCTTTATATATTGCAAGAATAATGAACATGGATAATTACTGATGCTTGCCAATGATATAGTCTATAGATAATGAAATAAAGCAAGAAAAGTGAATCAGTGTCATGAGGATAAAAAGGGAGAAAATATTGTCATTATTTATAGGTGATACAATACCCTACTTAGCGAAGCTAATGAATGAACAAATAAATTAATTACATAATGTAGCACATATATGGGATACAAGCTCAGCCTACAGAAGTGAAGTGAAGTGAAGTCGCTCAGTCGTGTCTGACTCTTTGTCACACCATGGACTGTAGCCTACAAGGCTCCTCTGTCCATGGAATTTTCCAGGCAAGAGTACTGGAGTCAATACTAATTATCTTCTCATGTGAGAGCCAATTATAAAATTTAGGAAAAAACAATATACAATAAATACTTGACATAAATACTGTTTTCCAAAATCTTTTTAAGCAATAATGCAAAACAACTCTATATTAAAACATTTACTTCTGATAAATACATCTGCTCATGTACCTCAAAAACAACTTTTTTAGCATATTTAGAACAGTTTAGAAATTTTCAAAGATATTTGCTATTAATAATTTTAAAGATGTATATGTGTTTAGAAGTGAGACTTTATTATTTTTTATGGATAAATGTTTAAAGGTACTGAACAGATTTTTTTAATGATGCAAAGAGAAGCCAGTAAAAATGTTGAAAAATACACAGTACCTATATAATAGAAAGAACTTGCATTTTTCAAGTTTTAAGCATTGAGTTTAGTCTACAGGACTGGCAGTTTAGCAGGAAATACAGA
>NW_011494961.1:1204533-1207172 GCF_000754665.1 Bison bison bison
AGAGTATATTTTGAGTTGAAACTGACACAAACAGACTGTTTCTGGATCACTGTTTTAACACAGTGACCAAGAACAGTTTGTGTTTGTGGCAGAGACCCAGATATGAAATAGGCTAAAATAGAATTTAGTGGAATTAAACAGCTTAGAAAGAAACATGTTCTTGTTGGAAGAGTTGTGACTCTTGGAAAAACACCAGTTTCCAAAAAACTTGGGACAGTTTACAAAAAAAAAAAGATGCATCCTTTCCTTTCTCTCTGTGCCATCATACAATCAACCACCTGTTCTTCCAACTTCCTGGGGAATATTATAGTAAAATATAACATCTGGGTGATTTAACTAAGATATAAGATTTCTCATTACACTAATGACATACTTTTCTACAAAAAGATGGGTTTTCTGCACAACTACATAAGCTTGGCTAACTTGGAGTTCAGTGGAAGAAAATGCACTTGAAATTTAGAAGTTTATTGTTATTCATAGATCTGCTGTCTTTCTCTTTATTGAAGCCATTCACAATTAAAATTGGTATAAGCATATTCATGAAATTTCTAGCAATTTTATATATATATTATTTTAATAATAATTGTATGTCAATATATTGAGATATATTAAATATATAAAATATATATAAAATATATTTAAAGTCATGTATCAAAGGGATTATATTAATCAGACATAACTATTCATGGAAATTAATCTACTTATTGCAAATCTCTGCATTATTTGAAACAATGCTGAAACTGTTTTCAGAGTCTGACACATTTATTAAAATGAAATTAGAGGAAAAAAGGGTGTATTTTATTTATTATGTATTTTATATTGGAAAAGAGCAAGATAAATTTAGAAGCTAAATCTAATACCTAATATATATATCACATTAGGTAATATCTGAAAAAGAAACCTCAATGGGAAATAAATAACTTAAAAATAATCTTTACAAGTCACATAAAAATCACTCAAGTCATATGTATGACATACACCATTGCAAAGATATACCAGTTTTTCACCACTACCTACTTACTATACACAATATCTCTGCTTTCTCATGTCCTTCTAGCAATAAGTTCAGACATCTCTACTTTCCCATATCTGGAATATAATGAAAACAATTTACTAATCCCAGAAAGACACACAGACCAGACTACTGAAACTCCTTCATGTTTGTTACCTGCCTGTCTTTTTTTCATTCAGTGTTAGCTATGGAAGTATCCCAAGCATAAGTGTGCTCAAGGTTATGTATGCTTACAAAATTCTAAATATGTTTTGTTGATTCCTAAACATTGCAGTATAATAAAAGAAAATATTAGTATAGACAAATCATTAGCTTTCATATTTTTATTCATTTAATAGATGAACTATGTTTTTAGTTGATATATGGACACTCATATACATATACCTCATCAACTTTATAATTATTCTGGCATCAATTTTCTCCACATATGTAAGAAATAAATGACAGAGGTAACCTTGTATACAGCCCATGGGGGTGTGGGGGGAAACAGTAATGAGTGTATTTTTAAATATATTTAAAGAGATTCATGTCATATAGCTAATTCCTAGACAACATTAATTACAAAACTTAAAACTTAAAGGAAAGATAAAAACTATTCCATATAATACCTTGTTTTAAAGTTCAGATAACAGAGCCAAAGAAATAAAATTTCAGGCTGTATTTTTATCAGTCAAAGCTAAATACAATTAAAATATGATTTTTCTTGAAAGAACATTTGATATCACACATATAGAAATTCAAAATAGAGTGGCAAGTGATAACTGAAAATCAGAAAAGAAAATTATGATATTTGCAACCACTAGTATAAACTTATCTAAGCAAATTCTAAGGTATATATAACATTGCTGAGATTTTATTTTATAATGTTAAAAAAATCCTTATTCATTAAAATTAGTCAATAGTGTCAATAAAACAAATGAAGTCAAAGAGAAGAAGAAGGTAAAGTTAAAAAGAAAAAAAAAATGGGAAGGGAAGGGGAAAAAGAGGATATGAAGAGGAAATAAATTGAAAAAGATATAAGTGAAAATAGCAGGTTTAAAAAAAAAATGTTTTTCAATCCTAAATCTTCCCTGATAGAGGAATAAATTTACCAAGGTAAAATACATAATGCATATATATATATACACACACACACACACACACACATACATATATGACTATATTAGGTGTATAATTAAAAGATTAAATTCCTTAAAGGTATACAATTTTAAAACTTAAAATAATTATATACTTCAAGAGATGTCTCCTCTACATAGAAAACCCTAAAGACTCCACCAGAAAATTACTAGAGCTAATCAATGAATACAGTAAAGTTACAGGATACAAAATCAACACACAGAAATCCCTTGCATACCTATATACTAATAATGAGAAAACAGAAAGAGAAATTAAAGAAACAATTCCATTCACCATTGCAACGAAAAGAATAAAATGCTTAGGAATATATCTACCTAAAAAGCTAAAGACCTATATATAGAAAACTATAAAACACTGGTGAAAGAAATCAAAGAGGACACTAATAGATGGAGAAATATACCATGTTCATGGATCAGAAGAATCAATATAGTGAAAATGAGTATACTACCCAAAGCAATTTATAGATTCAATGCAATCCATATCAAGTTAC
>NW_011494961.1:1207272-1210202 GCF_000754665.1 Bison bison bison
ATAGCCAAAGCAATCTTGAGAAAGAAGAATGGAACTGGAGGAATCAACCTACCTGACTTCAGGCTCTACTACAAAGCCACAGTCATCAAGACAGTATGGTACTGGCACAAAGGCAGAAATATAGATCAATGGAACAAAATAGAAAGCCCAGAGATAAATCCAAGCATCTATGGAGACATTATCTTTGACAAAGAAGGCAATAATATACAGTGGATTAAAGACAATTTCTTTAACAAGTGGTGCTGGGAAAACTGGTCAACCAGTTGTAAAAGAATGAAACTAGAACACTTTCTAACACCACATACACAAATAAACTCAAAATGGATTAAAGATCTAAACGTAAGACCAGAAACTATAAAACTCCTAGAGGAGAACATAGGCAAAACACTCTCTGACATACATCACAGCAGGATCCTCTATGACCCACCTCCCAGCATATTGGAAATGAAAGCAAAAATAAACAAATGGGACCTAATTAAACTTAAAAGCTTCTGCACATCAAAGGAAACTATAAGCAAGGTGAAAAGGCAGCCTTCAGAATGGGAGAAAATAATAGCAAATGAAGCAACTGACAAACAACTAAATCAAAAATATACAAGCAACTCCTGCACCTCAACTCCAGAAAAATAAATGACCGAATCAAAAAATGGGCCAAAGAACTAAATAGACATTTCTCCAAAGAAGACATACAGATGGCTAACAAACACATGAAAATATGCTCAACATCACTCATTATCAGAGAAATACAAATCAAAACCATAATGAGGTATGATTTCATGCCAGTCAGAATGGCTGCGATCAGAAAGTCTATAAGCAATAAATCCTGGAGAGGGTGTGGAGAAAAGGGAACCTTCTTACACTGTTGGTGGGAATGCAAACTAGTACAGCCACTATGGACAACAGTGTGGAGATTCCTTAAAAAACTGGAAATAGAACTGCCTTATGATCCAGCAATCCCACTGCTGGGCATACACACCAAGGAAACCAGAATTGAAAGAGACACATGTACCTCAATGTTCACCGCAGCACTGTTTATAATAGCCAGGACATGGAAGTAACCTAAGAAAGCTGTGGTACATATACACAAAGGAGTATTATGTAGCTATTAAAAAGAATACATTTGAATCAGTTCTAATGAGGTGGATGAAACTGGAGCCTATTATAGAGTGAAGTAAGCCAGAAAGAAAAACACCAATACAGTATACTAACACATATATATGGAATTTAGAAAGATGGTAATGATAACCCTGCATGCGAGACAGCAAAAGAGACACAGATGTATAGAACAGTCTTTTGGACTCTGTGGGAGAGGGGGAGGGTGGGATGATTTGGGAGAATGGCATATAAACTAGTATAATATCATATATGAAACGAATCACCAGTCCAGGTTCGATGCATGATACTGGATGCTTGGGGCTGGTGCATTGGGATGACCCAAAGGGATGGTATGGGGAGGGATGTGGGAGAGGGGTTGAGGATGGGGAACATGTGTACACGTGTGGCGGATTCATGTTGATGTATGGCAAAACCAATACAATATTGTAAACTAATTAACCTCCAATTAAAATAAATAAATTTATATTTAAGAAAAAAATAAAAAGTGAATAACCTGAAAAAAAACAAAAGATGTCACTCAGTACTGTAAGGCAGAAAGCCAAATATATAAAACACGACAGTACAGTTATATTCATATTTTATACTTATATTACACACATAATATTTATATGATAAACATTCATATTTATTCATGTTTATAATCAAACAGGAAAAATGGGAGACTTTCATTTCTCCCACCAGTATCCTCGCTTCTAGGCTTCAGAAGTCAGCTTGGTCGTTTGTCATCGCTGACCCTGCTACGCGACTCTGGGTTCCTCTACCTCATCGTCGATGTGGCCCTAATGGTGCGGCAGGGTGTAGATTCCTAGAGCACTGGAGTGAACTTAAGAAGATTTTGTCCATGTGTACTGCATAGAAGATGAATTCGTCGTCTTCCACGATGAATGAGGAACCTGAGGCTCTCTCTGTAGTTAACCAGCTCCGAGACCTAGCCACAGATCCTTTAAACCGACAAGCCATTGTCCAGGATCAGGGATGTCTGCCCGGACTTACTTTATTTATGGACCTTTTGCTTTTCGATACTTGGCAGAGTGCCGTGCCAACAGAGAAAAGATGAAAGGAGAGTTGGGAACGATGTTAAGCTTGCAAAATGTTATACAGAAGTCTACAACTCCAGGGGAAACAAAACTGCTAGCCTCTGAAATCGATGACATTCTTCAATCTTCCAATATGGCAGTTGAGGATAGTTTCAATGAAATGAATTCATGTCGAAGGAAAGCTCAGTTTTTTGGGGGGGACTACAAACAAATGTGCCAAAACAGTGGTTTTGCATATAGATAGTCTTGATGATATGTCCCTGTGTGAAGTGGCCTTGTTAAAAATTAAAGGCGTTATTAGCTTTACTTTTCAAATGGCCGTTCAGAGATGTGTGGTGCGAATCCATTCAGATCGTAAAGCTTTGGCATCAGCAATAGCATCAACCCAGTTTATGAAGGCTCAGCAAGTTGTGAAGAGCAAAAGTGGAGAAGAGATACTAGTCCCATTCCAGGACACACCTGTGGAGGTAGAACAGAACACGGAGCTGCCTGACTACCTGCCCGAGCATGAGAGTCCCACAAAGGAGCAAGACAAAGTGGGCAGGACAAGGCGGTGTCCCAGGTGGGCTCCGACCCGGAGAGCGGAGCCAGCTGGCTGAGCACAGCTGCAAACTTTTTATCCAGGTTCTTCTACTAGTGACTTCCCTTTGGGGCTCAAGGACTGTATAAGCAAACAAGGGGCCAGTTTTCCACTGTCGTGGTGAACTGTCAAGTGCAATTTGCAATAAGTTATCATGAAAAGTTTCTAGATCCCATGATTGAGAATGCTGCATCTTA
>NW_011494961.1:1210302-1210471 GCF_000754665.1 Bison bison bison
AAGGTCCACTGTTAAACCAAATATGTATTTGTGCAGCTTTACATTTTACTTGACATGAAGCACGTGATTAGGAAAATTCGTTTTCTCAAGCTTCAGGGCCTAGAAGAGAATTTTTTTTTTTTTTTTTTAGCTCAAGTTGCACATGAAGTTGGAGAAGGAAATGGCAACC
>NW_011494961.1:1212064-1215909 GCF_000754665.1 Bison bison bison
TGTCCAACTCTTAGCGACCCCATGGACTGCAGCCCACCAGGCTCCTCCATCCGTGGGATTTTCCAGGCAAGAGTACTGGACTGGGTTGCCAGTGCCTTCTCCGTCAGAGCTTCAGTACTCTCAATCTAATATACCAAGTCATTCTTTCTTTGAATAGTATTCCATTATCAATAAAATAATAAATAGAATGCATGTCAACTGCAGAATACGTATTCTTTACAGGTGGGCCTGGAACATATACAAATACTGACCTTATTCTAAGATATAAAAAATCAACATGTTTCAAAAATTTTTATTATTCAGAACAGATATGATCCTATTGGCAAATAGGGAAAAAGCCACAAATATAATTGGAAAACTGTGTATTTGTTTGAAAATTATGCACTCCACTTCAAAATATTCTTAGTCAAGGAAAGGACATATCTCAAAGTTAGAAAATATTTTGAACTAAACAATAATGAACAGATAATGTGTAAAAGTTGGATGATGTGGTTAATCATATCTTAGGGAGAGACTTATAAAGGTTATATATTATAGAAAACAAAGCTGAAAATGAATTAAGTATGCATCCATATTTTAATAAATGACAGCAAAAAAAAAAGAAAATATGAAGGAATAAGATAATGAAGATAAGAAATCAATGATATAAAATGAATTTAAAATAAAAAAAACTTCTAATAGAGCTAAAATTTGGAGTTTGAAGAGCACTTTTTTTTTCAAGAAAAAGAGATGATGAATACAACAATACTGTTCAGTGACAGAGAAAAGATATAAGTTGCAAAGACTGGAAAGGACTAATGGATCACGCTACAATATCTTTACAGAAAAAAAAGCCAGATAAACAATCAACACAGAAATAATCTATGTCGCTAGATTCAAATACAAACTTTAAAAGCAAATGGTGCCTCTATATCCTATAAGTAATTGAATAGAAAACATAAATGACAAAATATGCTATTATGATACCATCAATGAAACAAAAAGTCTCATTAAATCTTGTAATACATTTATGGCAAATAACTATGTTAAACAGATTGATATAGTATTTAATAATAGATTGAAATTCTCATATTTATGCAACTCAGTTTCCCCAAAATTTGACATCTAGATTAAATGCAATATTGTTCATAATCTAAATGGGTAAAAAGAAACAAAAGTCTACTGCTGGTATACTCTCTACAAGTTATGGCAAGGGAAATTTTCAGGCAGAAGGAACAGAATACAAGACAAAAATATTTCAAACAATGAAATGAAGAGCACTGAAAATGAAGTAAAGATAACATATTTAATTAAAGTTCAGTAAAAGACAATGAACTATCTAAAACACAATTAACTGCAAAAGTATTTATATTTATAGTTTATTAAAATATTTATGCTTTCTTTAAAGTTTAATAAAAGTGGTACAAATATTTAACAGAAGAAATGAAATAGAGTCATACGAAAAACTCACTTAAGCTAAGAGAAGTCAGAAAAAGTGGAAATACATAGCAAATGGGAGGGATTTTCAGCTCAATGGGTAAAGAATCTGCCTGCAATGCAAGAGACAGAGGAGACACAGGTTCAGTCCCTGTTTGGGAATATCCCCTAGAGGAGGAAAAAGGCAATCCACTCTAATAGTCTCACCTGAAATATCCCATGGACAGCAGAGCCTGGCAGAACACAGTCTAAAGGGTTACAGAGTCAGACACAACTGAGTGACTAAGCATGCAATTCCAATCATTATCAATTATCACATTAAATTTGAATTATGTAAGAAAACCAAGTATTGATAAAAGAGAATCACTGGGTTAAAACAAACAAACAAACATCTAATTAGATACTACCTATGGTAGCCTGCTTTAAATTTAGAGAAACAGACAGGCAAAAATTTAAAAAAAATCATACCATTCAAATACTATTCAAAACAAAGCTAGAGAATTATGTGTACATACTGAACAACAAAGAGTGTTTTAATCTACATTGTACAATGATTGACAGAATTTAGAGGAAAATAAACAAATCTAGAGTTATGCAGACTTCAAAGCTTTTTAGTAATGGATGAAACAATTAGGCAGACAACAAATATGGATACAGGAGACCTAAACAATACTATCCATCAACTTTATTAAAATTGACACACAACTAATCAACAGCAGAGTAGACATTTATCACAAGTAAACATGAACTTTTCACTAATATAGTCCAGATCTTGGATCCTAAAATAATCCTCAACATATTTAAAAGAAAACGATACACACAAAGATGGTCTCAGAATATAAATGATTTAAACTCTGAATCAACAACAGAAAGACATGTAGATAAATCCCAAGCAACTGGAAATAAAACAATTAACTTCTAAATAATTCAAGGGTGAAAAAAAGTATAGAAAGAAGATAAAAATACTTTGAATTAAATGAAAATAAAAATATTGAAACATGAGGGATGAAACAGAGCTGTGATTAAAGGAAAATGTAAGCAGAAAATGTTTATGTTATTTTTTAAAACTCAGTGTAAGATTACCTAAACTGGAATATGATCAAATTAAACTCAAAACTAGTAGAAGAAAAAATAGAAAATTCACAGAAAAATCAACATGATTTTAGAACAGTTACAGAGCAAAATGTCAATGTATAATAATTGGCTGCACTTGCATATAATTACAATTGAAACTTTAAATAAAATATGACATATATTAACATAAAATGTAATAGATATAAATCTCACAGAAATATACAGCATATGCCTAATGAACCTGGAAACATCCATGAAAGAAGTCAGAGAACAACTAAATAAAGGAAAAGTTTTATCATGCTTCTGGATTGGAAGACTCAACATTGTTATATCAATATTTTCCAGTGGGACCTGTAGCCTTGAATGCATTCTGAGTTAAAATCAAGTTGGATAGCTACTGACTAACTGATTTTTAAATTTATATACAAAGATGATAGAATTTGAAAAAAATGATATCAAACCTTATGAAAAAGACAAGACAGTATTCAAGAAAATATTGTTGAAAGGATAAACACATTGATTAGATAAACATCTAAATCTAATCAATGGATTAGAATAGAGACTACATAAATAGATACATGAAAATGTATTTAAGTCATTTTTGATGAGGGTAAAAATATAATTCAATAAACGATAATGTTTTCAAAAATTTTACTGGAACATTTGGACTTCAACATATATAGCATAAATCAGTTCAGTTCAGTTCAGTCGCTCAGTCATGTCTGACTCTGTGATCCCATGCCCTGCAGCACCGCAGTCCTCCCTGTCCATCACCAACTCCCAGAGTCTACCAAAACTCATGTCCATTGAGTTGGCGATGCCATCCAACCATCTAATCCTCTGTCGTCCCCTTTTCCTCCTGCCCTCAATTTTTCCCAACATAGGGTCTTTTCAAATGAGTCAGCTCTTCGCATCAGGTAGCCAAAGTATTGGAGTTTTAGCTTCAACATCAGTCCTTCCAATGAATACCCAGCACTGATCTTCTTTAGGATAGACTGGTTGGATATCCTTGCAGTCCATGGGAATCTCAAGAGTCTTCTCCAACACCACAGTTCAAAAGCATCAATTCTTCTGCACTCAGCTTTCTTTATAGTCCAACTCTCACATCCATACATGACTAAAGGAAAAACCACAGCCTTGACTAGATGGACCTTTGTTGGCAAAGTGATGTCTGCTTTTTAATATGCTGACTAGGTTGGTCATAGTTTTCCTTACAAGGTGTAAGCATCTTTTAATTTCATGGCTGCAATCAACAACTGCAGTGATTTTGGAGTCCCCCAAAATAAAGTCAACCACTGTTTCCCCATCTATTTGCCATGAAGTAATAAGACTGGATGCCATGATCTTAGTTTTCT
>NW_011494961.1:1216406-1216688 GCF_000754665.1 Bison bison bison
TTGATCTCTGGTTCCTCAGCCTTTTCTAAAACCAACTTGAACATCAGGAAGTTCACAGTTCACGTATTGCTGAAGCCTGGCTTGGAGAATTTTGAGCATTACTTTACTAGCGTGTGAGATGAGTGCAATTGTGCAGTAGGTTGAGCATTCTTTGACATTGCCTTTCTTTGGGATTGGAATGAAAACCGACCTTTTCCAGTCCTGTGGCCACTGCTGAGTTTTCCAAATTTGCTGGCATATTGAGTGCAGCACTTTCACAGGATCATCTTTCACGATTTGAAA
>NW_011494961.1:1216788-1217180 GCF_000754665.1 Bison bison bison
GACTGTATAGAGCTTCTCCATCTTATAGAGCTGCAAAGAATATAATCAATCTTATTTTGGTGTTGGCCATCTGGTGATGTCCATGTGTAGAGTCTTCTCTTGTGTTGTTGGAAAAGGGTTTTGCTATGACCAGTGAATTATCTTAAGCAAAACTCTATTAGCCTTTGCCCTGCTTCATTCTGTACTCCAAGGCAAATTTGCCTGTTACTCCAGGTATTTCTTGACTTCCTCCTCTTGCATTCTCATCCCCTATAATGAAAAGGACATCTTTTTTGGGTGTTAGTTCTAAAAGGTCTTTAGGTCTTCATAGAACCATTCAACTTCAGCTTCTTTCTAAGAAGAAACGGAATAGCCATCATGGTCAACAAAAGAGTGTGAAATGCAGTACTTGG
>NW_011494961.1:1217280-1218009 GCF_000754665.1 Bison bison bison
GAAAACCGACCTTTTCCAGTCCTGTGGCCACTGCTGAGTTTTCCAAATTTGCTGGCATATTGAGTGCAGCACTTTCACAGGATCATCTTTCACGATTTGAAATACCTCAACTGGAATTCCATCACCTCCACTAACTTTGTTAGTAATGATACTTTCTAAGGCCCACTTGACTTCACATTCCAAGATGTCTGGCTCTAAGTGAGTGATCACACCATGGTGATTATCTTGGTCATGAAGATCTTCTTTGTACAGTTCTTCTGTGTATTCTTGCCACCTCTTCTTAATATCTTCTACTTCTGTTAGGTCCATACAATTTCTGTCCTTTATTGAGCCAGTCTTTGCATTAAACATTCCCTTGGTATCTCTAACTTTCCTGAAGAGATCTCTAGTCATTCCCATTCTATTTTTCTTCCTTTATTTCTCGGCATTGATCACGGAGGAAGGCTTTCTTATCTCACCTTTTATTCTTTGGAACTCTGCATTCAAATGGGTATATCTTTCCTTTTCTCCTTTGCTTTTGGCTTGTCTTCTTTTCACAACTGTTTGTAAGGCTTCCTCAAATGGTCATTTTGCTTTTTTTGCATTTCTTCTTCTTGGGGATGGTCTTGATCCCTGTCTCCTGTACAATGTCATGAACCTCATTCCATAGTTCATCAGGCACTCTATCAGATCTAGTCCCTTGAATCTACTTGTCACTTCCACTGTATAATGATAAGGGATTTGATTTAA
>NW_011494961.1:1218109-1229971 GCF_000754665.1 Bison bison bison
CAGTCATAGAACCATTCAACTTCAGCTTCTTTCTAAGAAGAAACGGAATAGCCATCATGGTCAACAAAAGAGTGTGAAATGCAGTACTTGGATGCAATCTCAAAAACGACAGAATGATCTCTGTTCGTTTCCAAGGCAAACCATTCAGTATCACGGTAATCCATGTTTATAGAATAAATAAACCTCCATAAACTATATATTTTAATCAAAAATTATCATCAAATGGCTCACTGCCTAGAAATAAATATCAATTTTTCACCTGAAAAATTTCTAAAAGTTACATGAAACTCTGTGTGATCTTGAGTTTGGCCAAGAGTTTATGGCCTGACATCAAAAATATAATATTTTTTTTAAAAAGTACTTGACTTTATCAAAATTCAAGTTTTGCTATGTAAAAGTTGTTGAAATAATGCTGACCAAAGGAGGGTACAGATTAAAAGTAAATATTTCCAAAGCATGTATCTGATAAAGGACCTAGTGTATAGAATACAACACATACTGGTAAGAAAGCAAGCAATGAAATTAAAAAATGAGAAGATCCATGAATGGCAAATAAACATGTGAAATGGGCAAAAGATCTTTCAATATTAGGGAAATGCAAGTTACATTCATAAAGAGATGCCAGTATATACTTTATAAAATAACTAAAATCACCAAACCTGATACTATCAGTACTATTAAGGATGGAATCTTAACATTCAGCAATAAAGAGAAACAAACTATTAATTCACACATGCAAGATATTAAATACATCTTGTTAAAGGAAAGAAGCTAAACTCCTAAGACTATTTATTATATGATTAGATTTATATGATTTTCTACAAAAAATAAAAATATGGAAATGGAAAATAAATCAGTGATTACCAGTGGTTGGAGTAAGAGATGAGACTGGCTGAAAGAGACAACTTGAGGGAAACTTTGGGCTGACAAATATATGCTGTATGTTATTGTGGTAGTAGAAAAATGACTATCTGTATTTGTCAAAACCTATAGCAACTACACAACATGGAATGAATTGTATAAGTGTATATAAATTTGAAAAGTTCAATCATGGTGTGCAGGGAATTCAAATGGAATGTAGACAGAAAAATAAATCTACTTGTGCTACAAATGAATTATGTATCCAACCAGTCCATTCTGAAGGAGATCAGCCCTGGGATTGCTTTGGAAGGAATGATCCTAAAGCTGAAACTCCAGTACTTTTCCCACCTCATGCGAAGAGTTGCCTCATTGGGAAAGACTCTGATGCTTGGAGGGGTTGGGGGCAGGAAGAGAAGGGAACGACAGAGGATGAGATGGCTGGATGGCGTCACTGACTCGATGGACGTGAGTCTGAGTGAACTCCGGGAGTTGGTGATGGACAGGGAGGCCTGGTGTGCTGCGATTCATGGGGTCGCAAAGAGTCAGACAAGACAGCAACTGAAGTGAACTGAACTGAATAGTACTTGAGGAGATGCAGAAGAAACAAGTTGATCTAAGTAACTTTGGTAAATAGTTTAAAGACCAAAAGTAGTGTATATACTCTGGTGAATTTGTTTCTCACACGTTTCAAGATTTCTCTACCCAAATATGTATTGATTATAAAATTGAAAAATGTGAGAAGTGGAGAAAAATAGCAGATACTACCTAAACTAAGTGATCAAAGCTTACATCATCAAAATGAAGAGATTGAAATAATGTTTGATATGATATATTGAAAAGGACACTTTTCATTTCTGTAGCATTATTTCTGAGAAATATAATTTCAATTTAATCAAAGGTACAGGGAGGGAGGAGGGAGGGGGTTCAGGATGGGGAACATGTGTATACCTGTGGTGGATTCATGTTGATGTATGGCAAAACCAATACAATATTGTAAAGTAATTAACCTCCAATTAAAATAAATAAAAAAAGTAAACATCAGATATCAAGGGGCAATGTCAAGTACACAATAATTGACAAGTATTTTTGAAAAGTGTCATAAAAGACAAAGGAAGATGAACTTAGAACTGTTACAGGCTGGAGTATCTGTGACATACTCAAAATAATCCTATATAATCCAAGTAATCCTAATAGCATATATGGTTTATATATTAGTATTATACTGGTACTAATTCCTTAGGTTTTAGTTTTTATATTGTGCAACTGTTATAAACATTAGGGGTACTGGCTGAGGATAAATGAAAATGTCCTTCTAATTTTTTGCAATGCTTCTGAAACTTAAAATTATTTAAAAATAAAATCATATTTATAAATAGCACATTCAAATTTTTTAAAATTACTTGCAATATTTTAATTATTTCTTATTGGGTTATTAAGTAGGTCTATAACTATTTTGGATGTAACATAATTGTTCTGAAAATTAAGTAATATTTTCCATAAGTGCAATCAATTTAAATGATACCTGTTTTATGCTAGAGTTTTATTTCTCATTTTATTTGTCACTCCTTACTAATTTGATTCACCACTAAATTTATAGATGAGACTTTATAAACTTTAACATTCAGTATTAATACACAAATCATAGCTATATAATCCATCAAATGCTCCAAAACAAGAACAAACATAATTTTACAGAAGTATAGGTGAAAAGTCAAAGATTTGTGTAGACAACAAAATGTCATAAGTTTTAACAAAAAACATGTTATATTTGGCTGTCATATGAGGATTATAAAATTCTAGAAAAAATTATGTATCAAGGTCTTAGCAAAAGCACAATATATTAAACTATTATTTTGAAGGGATTACATTTTCATAATAACGAGGCTAGTTTTACTCTGCTGCTGCTGCTAAGTCACTTCAGTCATGTCCAACTCTGTGCGACCCCACAGACAGCATCCCACCAGGCTCCCCCAACCCTGGGATTCTCCAGGCAAGATAGTTTTACTCTAAGTGATACATAATCTAAGGTTATGCATTACTCTTCTAATTCACGATATGACATTTTACTGCCTATTATAATTATTTAAACCAAGAACAACATGGCTATCTCTTTAAATCAGGTAGAAACTCCTATAATGGGAACTAGGCTAGTGATATTCTATTATTTGGCCAGAGATGGCTAATATTCAATATAAAAAACAATAACAATTGAGTATATATGTATTTTTTTCTTTTCCCTGTAAAACCATGAATAGATATATTATCTGCCTTGAGGAGTGTATTGTAGAAATTTGACAAGGATTCTGCAACATATTTTTCTTTTTTTAACCTCAAAATAATAAGGGTTGAAATTTGTTGTTGCTTAGTCACTAAGTCGTGTCTGACTCTTTTGCCTGCCAAGCTCCTCTATCTGTGGGATTTCCCAGGCAAGAATACTGGAGTGGGTTGCCATTTCTCCAAGTATCTTCCCGAACCAGGATCAAACCCTCGTCACCTGCATTGGCAGGTGGGTTATTCACTACTGAGCCACCTGGGAAGCCAAATAATTGAAATAGTTATACCCAAAATATATTTCTAACCCACAGAATGCTAAATTTGAATTCAACTTGAATATTTACTAAATTCTGGGTACTTTGGGTATCACATTTAACTGAACTGACAAATTCCCTATAGTCTCGGAGTTTACTTTTTGAAAAGCAAGACAGACATAAAATAATTAAGAAAATCAAGATGGAGTGTTGTCAAGATGACCCTTCCATTGAATAGAGCAGAAAGGCAAAACAGGATTTTTGTGAAGTCTAGAGCTGTAAATCACTCTTTCTCATGTAGGTGAAAGATGTGATTGTTGTAAATGGTGTACTTTGAAATGATTTTAGATTTATAAAAAGAGTTTCAAAGGCAGTACAGAGTTTCCATATCCCCTCTGGTCACCTTCCTGTAATGTTAACATTTATGTAACCGTGGTGAACATATAAATTTCATAAAATTAACATTGCTACAAAATTGACAATAGTACAAAGTAAGTCTTAGACTTTATTCACCAGTTTTCCCACTAATCCTTTATTGATCCTAATCTAAACATTTAGTTGTCATGTCTCTACTTCAGTTTGCTACAGATTCTCAGTTTGCCCGTTATTCACAAACTCAATATATTTGAAGAGTGCTGACTGGCTATTTTGTAAAATATCTTTATGTTCCATGTTTTCTCATGATTAGTCTGGGATTACTGATTAGGGGGAGAATATCACAGAGGTGAAGTGACTTTCTTGTATCATATCAAAGAGTATGAAATAATATGTTATTTGGTGGTGGTAACCTGAACACCTGTTTAAGGTGGTGTCTGCAAGGTTTCTTCACAGTAAAAACACTATTTTCCCATGTTGTGCTCTAGTCATTCATCTGTGACTTGGTATTTGCTGTTTCATTTTGTCAAAAGTTCATTTCTAAACTTTGTTGATTTTGTTCTGTAGCTCAGTTAATTATATTTTTTTTCTTACTTAAACTGTACAATTTAATGAGTTTTTAATAAAGTTATACTCTTAAATGCCAACACAAACAAGATATAGAGCATTTCCATCAACTTAAGCAATTCTATTGTGCTACTTCTTAATTTCTCTCATTCTACTCTTTTTTAAAAAATTTATTTTAATTGGAAGCTAATTACTTTACAATATTGTGGTGGTTTTTGCCATACATTCACATGAATCAGCCATGGGTGTACATGTGTTCCCCATCCCATCCCTCAGGGTCATGCCAGTGCACCAGCCCTGAGCACTCTGTCTCATGCATCAAACCTGGACTGGTGATCTATTTCACATATGATAATATACATGTTTCAATGTTTTTCTCTAAAATCATCTGACCCTTGCCTTCTCCCACAGAGCCCAAAAGTCTGTTCTTTACATCTGTGTCTTTTTTGCAGTCTCGCATACAGGGTCATCATTACCATCTTTCTAAATTCCATATATATGCGTTAATATACTGTATTGGTGTTATTCTTTCTGACTTACTTCACTCTATATAATAGTTCCACTCTTAAATATAGTCAATCAATGTTGGTTTTTGTTTGTTTGTTTGTTTGTTTTTCTGCCTATAGATTATATTTCCATTACTAGAGTTTCAAATAAATAGAAGCACCCATTACATATTTCCTCAAGCATCATTTCTTTCTCTCACCATAGTTTGTCCTATGTTCTTTCAGGTTGTATGCAACAATATTTCCTTTTTTTGATAGATCAATATTCATTGTAGAGACATAAAACAACCTATTTATCCAGACATTTTAGCTTACTTTCAGTTTTGAATTATTTTTAATGAAATTACTGTGAACATTTCTGTCCAAGTATGTGCTGACCTCTCTCTTTCATTTTGGGTAACTATGTTGTACCACAATTGAAAGGTCATATATTAAACATATATTTAATTTTCTGAAAAAGAGCAAAACTGGTGAGAGTACAGCGTTAGTCATGAGAATCCACTAACATTTCTTGGCTACCATTGTGTCTATTCCTCCTATTGTTCTTCACCACATTTGGAAACACATCAAACTTGACACATGATTTCCAGCATATGTCTGTAAACTTACTGGTTGTGATATCATTCTTCAAGCCAACGCTTCTTCTTTTCTGCCTTTTATATATATCTGATAATTTCTAGTTAAATAAGCTATCTAGTTACTTTATGCAATTATAATTTTATAAGTTTCTATTTTATAATACATGCATTTCAAAGATTTGGTACAGGAATCTATAATACATGTTCAGTCTCTACCAAATGTAATTTTAGTGACAAAAAAACCCTACAAAGTAATCATATAATTTAATATCAAAACTGAGACACTGCAATAGTAAAAATATTACTAAATACAGTCAACATTCTAAAACACTTATTTGAAGATTAACCCATTTGCTTCATCATATTTGTAAAATTAAACTATTTTAACATCAAAATCTATTCTAAGAAATAAAAGGAACTTACATTTATACACTAAAATTATTTTAAATACATATGTATTAGGTAAAATGTAAATTATGTCATGGGGGTAAAAAATATTCCTGGTATAATTTTATGGACTATAATAAATTCTACCATTTAATTTTCTTAAACTGCATCACTGTTGGTTTTTTTTTTTTTTTTTTTTTCCTGTAGGTTGTATTTGTCTGATTATATTTTTATTTGATAAAATTACAACATATTTTTAAATTTTATATTTTATGGATGTGCATGCATGCTAAGTTGCTTCAGTCATGTCTGACTCTGTAACCCTATAGACTGTAGCACACGAGGCTCCTCTGTCCATGGGATTCTTTAGGTGAGAATACTGGAGTGGGTTGCCATTCCCTCCTCCAGGGGATCTTCACAACCCTGGGAGAGAACCCACATCTCATATGTCTCCTGCTTTGACAGTAAGTTCTTTACCACTGTTGTCCCCCAAAGCCCATATGTTATGGATAAAATATATCAAATTATTGACATATTCAATTGGATCTGCTCCATAAATAATAATATTTTCCTGCTTGGATATATTATTACAGTAGATAATAAGGTCCTTGGTAACCTTCAAGTAAATTATATAAATGAAGAATATTCTTAAATCTAATTTTTGGTAAGTATAAATCAAAGATAACAGATTTAATATGAAAAATAATCTTACATGTACATGAAGCAAGGTGAAATGCTGAAACAACACAATAGTCTGGTA
This sequence comes from Bison bison bison, assembly GCF_000754665.1. Classification (NCBI taxonomy): domain Eukaryota; kingdom Metazoa; phylum Chordata; class Mammalia; order Artiodactyla; family Bovidae; genus Bison; species Bison bison. Next base: position 1,224,672 of record NW_011494961.1, read on the forward strand.
CTAAAGTGATTTATGTTTTACATTTTCAACAAGCTTTACATCATTGAGAACCTATTAGTGCTTTTCTCACACAAGAGCTTCATAAAGTGTTCTTCATAGTTTCAACAATCCAAATGTTCCTTCTCCTTATTTATCACATAGCTATAACATATTTCTTACATCTTGTGATTTAGTATCACATCGAACTATATATGTTCAAACTACAAAGCTGTTGAAAATTTTAGAAACATTAACATTCAAATGCCAACTTATGGTTGCATCCTTGCAAAAAATACTATCTGTATGATGCCAAACACTCAATGTATGTGGATTCATTTTTGTGAATGAGCTTACATTTTTCAAGTCTACAAATGTCTTCCTCACTTTACTCAAGGCATATGTAAAAATGTTCCTATTTGATAGGATTAGTATTTTGGTAGCAATTCTAATTTCCCCCAAAGTTCATTTTTCACTCTTGGATGAGATTGGAGTACACCCAAGCATAACATAAGGAAATATTCATACACATATGCATAAGACTCCATCCATGGCAGAATCTCATACAAATAAATTAGCATACACATAATAAATTCAACACAACATCATCACACAGAATGAATAGCATTTAATTATTTCACAAAATCTGTTCCTCTATAAATTTCAGTGTGAATTCTTGGCAGAATATTACAGTCCTTATAATATTAAACTATTCAGTCTTATTTCAGAACTTGTATTATTTAGTAAAGATTTTTGGAAATGTCTCATAATTTTGATTCACATTATTTTTTATGGATCAAAAACTTTTAAAGATTATATTTACATCTTGCATCTGAATATATTATAACTACAACTCTTCAGTATCAATAGATTTTTTAATCTTTATTGAAATCTGATTGATGTGCAAGAAGCTCTATATATTTAGTATATACAACTTGATTTTGGATATAAGTATATAACCATGAAAACATCTCCACAATCAATGAAATAAACATATTCATCACTTCCAAATGTTTCTTCCCACTCTCTTTAATTATTTGTGTGTGTGTGGGTATATGTCTGTGAGTGATATGGATACAAAATAAAATCTATTTTCTTAGAAACTTTTAAACTATAGTTAAGTATTGTTAACTATAGTCACTAAACTGCAGAGTGGATCTCTAGAAGTTCTGCATAACTGAAGCTTTGGACTGTTTGACCAATACCTTCATATTTTCTCCTATCCCCAATTCCTGGCAACTACCATTCTCTTTGCTTCTACGAGCTTGACTTTTAGATTCCTCATACATGTGTGATTATGTAGTATTTGTCCTTCTGAGTCTGGCTTATTTGACTTAGCATAACATCATCCAGATAGCAAATGGCAAGATTTCTTTTTTTAAAAGTCTGAATAATATCACTATATGTTGATACCACATTTTCTTTATTCACTTGCCTGTCACGAGGAAATAAAGGTTGATTCAATACCTTGGCCATAGTTAATAAGGTTGCAATGAAATTGGGAGTCCAGGTATGTCTTTGAAATACTGATTTTCTTTCTTTTGGAACAATACCCAGACATGGGATGTCTGAATGATATGGTAAGTCCATTTATAAATTTTTGAGGACATGCAATACAGTTTTCCACAGTGGCTGCATCAATTTACATTCCCACTAACAGTGTACAAAGTTTTCCTTTCTTCACATCCTTTAAATATTAGTTTATTTGTTGTATGTTGTTTTGTATTATTTTTGTTTTGTCTTCTAGGAGCAGCCATACTTAAAGCTATAAGGTGATATGTCATTGTGGCTTTGATTTGCATATCTCTGATGATTAGTGATATTGAGTACCTCTTCACATACTTACTGGCCAAATGTCTTCTTTGCAAAAATGTTTTCAGTTATTTTGCTCATTTTTAAATTGGGTTGTCTGTTTTCAGCTACTGAGTTATAGAAGAGGTGGTCTGTAGGCCAGTTGTTGAGATCCCTGCACTGATTGTTGAGAACTCCCGCCTTTCTTTGTTCTTAGTTACCCCTAACAAACTAGTTCAGCTGATTCCCTTAGACTCCTAGGCGCAACGCAATAGAAACAGACTTTTTGGGTAGTGTTCTGAAACACTGGGAGGTCAGGTACCCACTTTGCCCCATATTTTCTCCACAGGATATGCCACAAAGGGCTCTCTCTCACTCAGTGCTGAATTGAAAGGAGAAAGGAGACTGAGGTAAAATGAAACTGCTCTTAACCTTTTCAATGCATCTTTTCATTTTTGTGTTCAACTGCAGTGCTATAAGGGAGACTCATAAAGGTATATTAATCCATAGACAGTTAACAAATTGGTGTTTTGTTGGAACATGAGGACTGGGACGTCTTATTCCACCGTTTTGCTGATGTTACTCTCAACAGAATTTTTAACAAGCAATTTTCACCCCTTTGATTATTTATAACTGTCAACATTGATTATAGGGATATTTAAAAATTCTTCATTGGATATAATGTATTCATGGGAACTGAACAGTTTCCTATGAATATTTTTAAATAAATTCCATCATGTATCATCTTTTTAGGACCACTTTCTGTTCCTCTGAGAGAACACACACACACACACACACACACACACACACACTGATAGTATGACTTAAGGTTAAAGAGCTTACTATAATTATTTAGCAATGTATCACATAACCTGAATGTGAAAAAAGCCATTCTCAAACTATCTATTCTTTGATTCTAAAGTCATAGAAATTGTTCAAAATATCTATGGAGGTATATCTACTCATATCTTGTATAATTTGTAATACCCCTGACATACAAAATATCAATCTGATCAACATTAAATTGTAAATTTCAGCTAGTTAATGAAAGATCTCCATGTTATTCATATTACTAAACCAGTTTTTCCTTAAATAATAAGAAAGCTGACACCTTGGGCAAAAGTGATTTTCTGACTGAACCAAACAGTCAACATCCCTGAGATCTTTACTGGAACATCCTTCAGAAAGTCTTAAAACTCAGGAGGCAGCCTTACAGTATTACAAAAGACATGTACAGTCCTTTTCCATAATTATTCCATGTTATATCAAGGAGAAGGAAGTATTAAGCACTTCCAAATGATGCTAAAGAGTTAAGTGAAACAAGACAGACAAGTTCTACTGGATTTTGTCCTATAGCAGCCTTTGGTGAGCGAAGCAGGAGTTTTTTTTGAAAAAATGAGGAGCCCTATATTAGAGATAAGTAAAATGAATAAATTACAAAGCAATCACATCTATATTCAAGGATATTTGATGTAAGTAACCAGTACATAATTCAAAGAAAAAAGTTATCTATTTCCTAATATTACTAAAAGTTCGGTGACAAATCTTCTGGCAAACTACAATTCAAGACTTCATATTATGAGATGACAGGTCTAATTCTCTCTTATTTCAGCTCTCCTCTCCTCTAATTATTACTTGATAACTTCACAGCTAGCTATCAGAAGTGCAGGCTTACATTCCCTTAAGTTTAAGGTCTGGTGATGAAACAGACAGTGCCTCTTTTAAAACTGAGAACATTATTAGTTTTGAAAGTCTCTGAGACAAGTAGTCATTTCTAACCAAATACTCTGAAGAGTATACAATACTTTGACCAGTCAAGCTGTGTTCACACATTCAACTCTGAAGTCAAAGAAAACAATCAACTCCACATGAACCATATTTGTCAGAATAGAGTAACAGTGATTCCCCCTAGGAAAATTCCAATGATGTTATCAATGTTGAATCCTTGAGTACATTTTTTTATTTCAATAGACAAGATATAATTGGAAGAGGGGGCATTCAAAGGATTGGAGAAGGATTTGGCATTAGTATGAGAGACATAGTCTTTATTATAATTGAAGAACAGAAGAAATTAAGTGAATTCAATAAAAATAGTTTTGCACATTTGTGAACAGATTTAGCAGTAGACCAGACGTTCTCCTAAGTGGAGTACAGTAAGTAATAGCAGTGAGGGCTCTGAGGTTTAAAGAATGTGAAAAAGGCTAAGAACATTTGAAGATTATAGCAGAGTTGTTTGCACATACACAATAATATATTTCCCAGGAACAGTTGAAGGTTCAATTAAGATACTAAAGTATGATTTTTGAGTAAGTTTCCTCTTGCTTATTGTGTGATTCATTCCAGCAGAACTTCCCTGTTCAAGTGCAAGTTAAGAAAAACAATAAGACTCTTCTGGAATGTTAAGGGTTGTGAGACACGGGAAACAAAAGACAGAAGGATAGGATGGCTTAGTGAATATATTAACATGATATGCAATCCCAGCTACAGAATACAAACTGAATAAGTGAGTAATGTATTCAGTTCAGTTGAGTTCAGATGCTCAGTCGTGTCCAACTCTTTGTGACCCCATGAACAGCAGCACGCCAGGTGCCCCTGTCCATCACCAACTCCTGGAGTTTACTCAAACTCACGTCCATTGAGTCAGTGATGCCATCCAGCCATCTCATCCACTGTCGCCCCCTTCTCCTCCTGCCCTCAATCCCCCCCAGCATCAGAGTCTTTTCCAGTGAGTCAACTCTTCGCATCAGGGGGCCAAAGTACTGGAGTTTCAGCTTTAGCATCACTCCTTCCAAAGAACACCCAGGACTGATCTCCTTTAGAATGGACTGGTTGGATCTCCTTGTAGTCCAAGGGACTCTCAAGAATCTTCTCCAACACCACAGTACAAAAGCATCAATTCTTTGGCGCTCAGCTTTCTTCACAGTGCAGCACTCGCATCCATACATGACCACTGGAAAAAGCATAGCCTTGACTGGATGGAACTTTGTTGGCAAAGTAATGTCTCTGCTTTTGAATATGCTATCTAGGTTGGTCATAACTTTCCTTCGAAGGAGTAAGCTTCCTTTAATTTCATGGCTGCAATCTACAACTGCAGTGATTTTCGAGCCTCCAAAAATAAAGTCTGACACTGTTTCCACTGTTTCGCCATCTATTTCCCATGAAGTGATGGGACCAGATGCCATGATCCTAGTTTTCTGACTGTTGAGCTTTAAGCCAACTTCTTCCCTCTCCTCTTTCACTTTCATCAAGAGGCTCTTTAGTTCCTCTTCACTTTCTTCCATAAGGGTGGTGTCATCTGCATATCTGACGTTATTGCTATTTCTCCTGGCAATCTTGCTTCCAGCTTGTGCTTCTTCCAGCCCAGCATTTCTCATGATGTACTCTGCATATAAGTTAAATAAACGGGGTGACAATATACAGCCTTGACAAACTCCTTTGCCTATTTGGAACCAGTATGTTGTTCAATGTCCAGTTCTAACTGTTGCTTCCTGACCTGCATACAGGTTTCTCAAGAGGCAGGTCAGGTGGCCTGG
>NW_011494961.1:1230071-1262685 GCF_000754665.1 Bison bison bison
TCCACACAGTCAAAGGCTTTGGCATAGTCAATAAAGCAGAAGTAGATGTTTTTCTGGAACTCTCTTGCTTTTTCCATGATCCAGCGGATGTTGGCAATTTGATCTCTGGTTCCTCAGCCTTTTCTAAAACCAGCTTGAACATCAGGAATTTCACGGTTCACATATTGCTGAAGCCTGGCTTGGAGAATTTTGAGCATTACTTTACTAGCGTGTGAGATGAGTGCAATTGTGTGGTAGTTTGAGCATTCTTTGGCATTGCCTTTCTTTGGGATTGGAATGAAAATGGACCGTTTCCAGTCCTGTGGCCACTGCTGAGTTTTCCAAATTTTCTGGTATATTGAGTGCAGCACTTTGACAGCATCATCTTTCAGGATTTGAAATAGCTTAACTGGAATTCCATCACCTCCTTAGCTTTGTTTGTAGTGATGCTTTCTACAGCCTACTTAACTTCACATTCCAGGATGTCTGGCTCTAGGTGAGTGATCACACTATCATGATTATCTGGGTCGTGAAGATCTTTTTTGTACAGTTCTTTTGTGTTTTCTAGCCACCTCTTAATGTCTTCTGCTTCTGTTAGGTCCATACCATTTCTGTCCTTTATCAAGCCCATCTTTGCATGAAATGTTCCCTTGGTATCTCTAATTTTCTTGAAGAGAACCCTGGTCTTTCCCATTCTGTTGTTTTCCTCTATTTCTTTGCACTGATTGCTGAGCAAAGCTTTCTTATCTTTTTTGCTATTCTTTGGAACTCTGCATCCAGATGCTTATATCTTTCCTTTTCTCCTTTGCTTTTTGCTTCTCTTCTTTTCACAGCTATTTCCAAGGCCTCCCCAGACAGCCATTTTGCTTTTTTGCATTTCTTTTCCATGGGGATGGTCTTGATCCCTGTCTCCTGTACAATGTCATGAACCTCATTCCATAGAACATCAGGCACTCTATCAGATCTAGTCCCTTAAATCTATTTCTCACTTCCACTGTAAAATCATAAATTATTTGATTTACATTATACCTGAATGGTCTAGTGGTTTTCCCTACTTTCTTCAATTTAAGTTTGAATTTGGCAATAAGGAGTTCATGATCTGAGCAATGTGTTCTCACTAAGTCGCTTCAGTCGTGTCTGACTCTGTGTGACCCCATAGATGGCAGCCCACCAGGCTCCCCCATCCCTGGGGTTTCCAGGCAAGAACACTGGGGTGGGTTGCAATTTCCTTCTCCAATGCATGAAAGTGAAAAGTGAAAGTGAAGTCACTCAGTCGTGTCCAACTCTTAGCGACCCCATGGACTGCAGCCTACCAGGCTCCTCCACCCATTTGATTTTTCAGGCAAGAGTACTGGAGTGGGTTGCCATTGCCTTCTCTGGAGTAATATATTAGGGCTACTCAATAGAGTGAAATTTATCCAATGAATTAGATTCTAGATTTTATAAATTATAGATATATTTTCAGTTATTGAAGGAAAAAAAAAAAACACAAAGACGGGATGCGATGTTTAGGAAGCAATATAAGCTTGTTAGTGATACTGAAATTAGGAGGTTTCTGTTGACAACAAGTGTTTTTTAACAAGTCAGGGACTGATGGCTAAAAAGGACAAAGGTAATAAAACTGAAGATTGGATGACATGGCCTACATTTGAGATAGATAGTGGAAACGGTGCCATATAGGAGGGCCAGGTTTTACATACTACAAGGAAGAGATTTAGAATTTAGGATAATTTTCTGGTAATACACCAGGAGGAGAAAGTAGAAAGAAATGGGAGGAAAGAAGTGACAGATGGAGTCAGAGGCAATTCAGTACTTATCATTTTGAAGCTGATGATAAAACTGAGCAGAGGCTGGCAAGATATGACCCTCAGGACAACTTCAGCCTGGCACCTGTTTTTACAAATAGAGTTTTATTGAAAGATAGTTTGTTGTCTTATTTACAACTTATCTATGATTGGTTTTGCATTACAGTGACAGAGTTGATTAGTTATGATGCATACTGTATGATCCACAAAACCTAAAGTATTTACTATATGGTCCCTTAAGTGAAGTGAAGTGACAGTCACTCAGTCATGTCTGACTCTTTGTGATCCCATGGAGTATACAGTCCATGCAATTCTCCAGGCCAGTATACTGGAGTGGGTAGCCTTTCCCTTCTCCAGAGATCTTCCCAACCCAGGGATCAAACCCAGGTCTCCCGCATTGCAGGCAGATTCTTTACCAACTGAGCTATCAGGGAAGCCCCATGTCCTTTAAAGAAAACATTTTTCTTTAAAGTGGGCAATGCACAGGGAATCCTGGCATGCTGTAGTCCATGGAGTCGCAAATAGTTGGACATGACTGAGTGACTGAACGAAAATTAGTAAACTCAGGAATTATATTTGAGTGAATTTTTACTGACAAAACAGGTATGAGATAACAATATCTTCAAGGAGGGCATGTACTTTCAGAAAATGATTTCGTTTCCACCTACAGTCTTTGCCAACTTAATGGCTAAATTACCCTGTGATTGCCATGCCTATCTGTGTCTACCCTTGCCAGGTAACCTGAAGTAATGATGATTATAAAGCCTGCAATACTACATTTGGAAGAACTGGATGGAAAGCTATTCATGAGATTGCAAACTTTACCTGGGAGCCTAGGGAAGAGATGATACTAAAGTTGTCAGGATAATATAACTGCCCTAGGATGGTATGAATTTTCCTATAGAAAACTCTTCTGTGTGAAACACAGTATATTGATGGTGAAACATATGAACCAAACAAACAGGAGAGAGATCTGACTGGAAATATTCTGTGGATTTTCCATTTCATCTCAATCTTTCACTACCTTGAAAGTATTGTGCTATGTGAAAGTAGTCATAAAAGCCAGATACAAAAGGCCAGGTATCATATGATTCCATTCATATGTTGTGTACAAAATATGCCTATAAACAAAGTATAGAAGTTGTAATGTAGAGTTTAAGAGACTGGGAAATAATGGGGAGTTAGTATAATGGGTACACATTTTCTTTCTGGGGAGGGAAAAGTTTTCTAAAATTGACCTGATAACTGTCCAAATTTTTGAACATGTTACAAACCACTGAATTATCCAGTTTAAGTTGGTAAATAATACTGTATGTGAATTATATCTCAATAAACTTAAAAAAGAGACCTAATATAAAGAAAAGTAATAAAAAGTGAAGATTAAGATTTGTTTATATTTTCTCATTGAAATACAAAATAAAATCATGCATCAAAAATAACATTGGCTATTATAGAGAATGGCATTGAAATATATATAATATCATATATGAAACGAATTGCCAGTCCAGGTTTGATACATGATACTGGTTGCTTGGGACTGATGCACTGGGATGGCCCAGAGGGATGGTACGGGGAGGGAGGAGGGAGGGGGGTTCAGGATGGGGAACACGTGTATACCTGTGGCGGATTCATGCTGATATATGGCAAAACAAATACAATACCCTAAAGTAATTAACCTCCAATTAAAATAAATAAATTTATATTAAAAAAGTAACATTTGGGTTTTATGAAGAATGAAGATGTAAAATATCATTCCTGAAGATTAGAAGAGATAATTGATTAGAGAAAGTAGAAGCATCACAGTGTATTCCAAAGGCTTTGCCCAAGACTTGTGCTAATTTATACAAAGCAAGAATAATTATCAAGTTAAGGGTCTTTTCTCTATCCACTTGCTTTTTCTCAATTTTAGGCATGGAGAATGCCAAAAAAAATAAAAGATTTAAATATAATATTGTTAAAATCATCACACTAAATAATCAATTCAAGGATTTAAAGTTTAAGTATGTAGGAACATACATGTTATAACCAGGTTATTGGTTGTGCAATTGCCCACTGACTTTTTTTAAAAGTGTCATCCTATAATTTAGTATAGATTAAGTTCTGTAGGTGGAGAAAATTACCTTCTCTATGCAATATAAAATATACTGAAGACAAAACTTAGATAAAAATATACTTCAGATGATTGATGCCAATATTTTCCATGATCTTTTAGATAATTGTAATTAATCATGTAACTGTAACTGCTGAAATTTATAAATTATTGTCGTCCTCAAAGAATCATTTGAACACTAAAAACTCATCAGTTTCATATTTCTTACCAATATTTAAGCAATATTAAATATTAATATTACATAGCAAAATGTCCTTAATATAACAATTAAAACATTGGTATATGTTTCATCTAAAATATAAACATCCTGTTTTTAGACATCGTTTATGAAAAACATTATTTTAAGTGTTCAAACAAAATTTACATCAATTAAAAATCTTAATGGTTTCTAAGTCCAAATTCTTTTTGTGAGAACTCTTACATAGTTCTAAAGTCTAAAATTTGGAAGCACATTCCATGTACAGTTGACATTTCCAGAAAAAAAGAAAAACACATTTTATTATATTTTCATTATTTTTGTTTAAAGTTTTCAATCTGATGAACTGCTGCATAATAGATACTATAATAGCATCAAGGTAATATGTTTATACTTTTTGTTTCCACAATGGTTGATTTTTTTTAACTGAACTGTAACTGAAAATGTAGTGATATTAATGATATTTCAGAGGTAATCAGTATATGAGTATGCAAGGAGGCATGCCTCTGCCAAACTGTCAGTTTATGTAACTGCCTTGTGGCAAAACCAGTATTAATAGTTGAGAGTTCTTAATGCCCTAGGGCTCTCCTCATTTGCTAAGATATGATAATCAGCTGTGTCAGGCAATATGGCTGCATCTCTGCCAACTTGTGAACAAATCATTCAAATGAGGATCATTAACAGATAGAAGTGTAAGCTGCTTCTGTCTTTAAAGCCTTCTGTCAAGAATTAGAAGCTGGGGTGTTGTTGGGAAAGTAGGAGGTAAATAGAAGTCTTACTGAAAATGCAACAGATTAATGATAACCCTTATTGGAGAAATAACCATTAGGCCAGTATTCAATTTTACATGATCTTAACATAATACATAAAGAACACTGCCATCTCTAATCCTAAATATCCTAAAACATAAACCATTTATAAGTGAGGTATATTCTTGTGAACTCACTAAATTTCAAGAGAAAGATAGTCTTCTGGCATACTATAACAAGATGGTGGCTTGAACAGATTATTTAATCATTTTACCTTATACTCTTTCATGTTATAACTCATATGTTTCTTACAGATGATACCTATGTTTTGTAGAGAAAAATGCATTTATGTTTCAATACTATAAACCGAACTACATTTTATTTTTACTGCTACAGCAAAATCATTACCAATCCTAGGTTACAAATATATACATTTTACCAAATTAATAAACTTAAAACCAAAATATAATTTTTAATGTTTTAAATAATTAGCCCAATTTACAGCTGATGCTGTCAAATATGTAAATATACACTGGGTACATTTACATTCAGAATTTAGTCCTAACTTCTCCAGCAATGTTTAAATTCCACTCCATGTTACAGAAAACACAAGCATATTTCTGTAGGAAATAATAGGCTGCAGTCACACATGGTTTGTAAAAATATAAGTTTTTCACAATATTCTTTGTTTATACTACTTGATTCATATTTAACATTAATTTATAGAAAAATATTAATTGAAAAAAATTTCCACCAATTAAAATTTAGATTTTTAGATTATAAGGAAGAAAAATATATGATTAATTGTTCACTTCACTTTTAAAGTTCTGGTCTTTTTATAATTGTTAATTAACATTATTTAATTGTAAACATTTAAACAATTGCATGTACATGGCCAAATTTGTGTAGTTACAAGTAAGCCTCATCAGCTACCAATATTACTTCATTCACTCAGAGTAACTTCAATAAGAAGTTGAAACTATTGCTCAACTTTCAGCAGCCCTTCTATCTGCCAGCAACAGCTGGGCAATCATTCATAACTATTTTTGGTGAGTAGCAAGTTCATGGCCAAGTCAATAATTATAAAATCAAATGGAACATCAGTTTCCATCCAAGATTTAATTTGGCAGTCTAGTGCTGTGAAAAATTAGACCCTCATATATTATTGCTACAATTTCTGATTTACTGGTTTACTAATGCTTCTGCCCGTTAGTGTAAATTATCATGTTTCCATTAATTTGGTAATGTAATTATTTAAAAATTGAATTTTGATAGTAACTCCCTCACTTAGAAATATTGTACATTGCTTGGTTTCTTATAGTAATTTTTAAACTATGATGTTTTCATTTTTATCATCTTAAATAATCTGCAAATACCTACTTATTTTTTATATACTTTTTTTGAAGTTGGTTTATTTATGCATTCTACTTTTAGATATGTTTCTCAGTTCTAGATTAATTCAAGGCAGGTTTTCTTTTTTTTCGATAGAAAATCTTCTCATATTAAAAATGATGGTCTTGTCTTACTTTAGGATTCTATAAAACAAATGAACTGCTGTTCACATGGCTTACTTCCAAAATTCTAATCCTCTCTCTTGCTTATGCTATAATTGTTTATAATTCTCCCCAAATATAGACTTCTGAGGAAATACACTACTGTAAACACTTTATATATACTCAAAATTTTATTGGTGAAGTTGGCTGCCTCCAATCTGAAAAGGCGTTTATGTTAATGTGAGCTTCTTGAACTAATACTTGCATCTCACTGTGGTTACTCTACTGTAATTATATTAGTTTGGCTTTATGGAGTCAAATGAGTTTATGGAAGATCTTTCGTTGCAAGAAACACAGATGTTATAGTATTGTGAAAATCATCCTGTTCATTAAGTCAATATATATAAATATATTCATTTTCAGATAAAATATTATTATGGTTTTCTATGCCTTATATATAAGCACTTGTTTCTTTGTGGGTTGGGTGACTCTTGGAAATACAACAGAAAGTCTAAAATACTATAAAATAACAAATAGTGAGTATTAATTTTAAGTATTTTTAAAGGAAGTGATGAAAATGAAGGAAAGGGTAAATAAATTATTGCAGTAAGCTATAATAGGTTTCAAAGGAGCTGCAGTGAAAATTGCAGAATTGCGAAGATGAGAGCAGATTTATTGTAATCTTCACTAATTTAGAGTACCATTGATAGGTTTGTTACTATTCTGATTTTCTCTTGCTAATCTTGGCTTCATGCTATCAAAAATCTCTTACAGTGTTGTTTGTTGTGTGTGGAGGAGATAGAATTCTAATCACATAAAGGCATTTCCAGGTTTCATTATTAATAGCATATTTTCAATATGCAAATAATTTTAATATATTACAAAATCACATTGAAGTTTGAAAGAGTAGGCTTCTAAATTAGCAATATGTAGAAAAAACATGATTTTTTTTCTATTTTAAGTTGAAATTAGTTAGCTTGGCAATTGTATTTTATATGGAATTTGATATTACTCAAAATACTTTTCTAATATAAGTTTTTAGGATAAACCAACCAAATTAATTTTTAACATTTGTGTTAAATGATTTTTGAAATTATGTTAATGTATTTTAATTCATTTTAACAATTTTATTTCTATTATATTAATATAAAATATATTTTAACAATGTTATCAGCATAGTTTTTGAAGAGTTTGAATAAAATAGTTGACTAGCTTAATTCATGTTTACAATTAGTGCAGCTAAGAAGGGCTTGGCACCCCACTCCAGCACTCTTGCCTGGAGAATCCCATGGATGGAGGAGCCTCGTAGGCTGTAGTCCATGGGGTCGCTAAGAGTTGGACACGACTGAAGCGACTTAGCAGCAGCAGCAAGAAGGGCTTACTTTTTAATTTCCTGTGGGTTATAAGTGTACTAAAATAGGAAATAAAAATGAAATGAAAATAATATCTTGATGTGGATGGATTCATAATGTATTAAAAAAACTTTTATAATATGATGTCTACAAGCAAAATTTATATTTCCTGTATTAAATTATATCAATGTGTATGTTTCTGTAAGACTAAACATTTTATGAAAAAATTTCTTATACATTAACATTGGTTAGATGTTAGGTTTTTCCAACATAGAAAAAATAACCTTATAAAGTGATCATCCATTTTTAGTATTCTTTTTTTCCTAATGTTTAACTTTGTACCTGCATTATTTTCCCTAAATTTTAAATTTCCCAAATGTACCAGCTACTGCACCTTTAAAAATAGTGGCTGACTTAATTGTTTTAATAGAAGCTAAGACAACTGTTTATTGGACCTAAGCATCAATCAATTATGAAAAGTTCTATATAGTTAAAAGGAAAAAGGCAGACACAGATGAAACACAGAGCAGAATAAAACAACACTCAGAATAATATTCTCAAAATAAGCAGAGTTGAATAGATAGTACAGGGGATTCTCAGAGTATTTGAAACTATTTATATGATACTGTAATTGTAGATATATGACACTATGCACGTGTCAATACCCATAAGACTTAGCACACAGAGTGAACCTTAATGTATGTAAATTAAAAAAAAATCATTTTGTAAGACAGGAAATTATAGGATGGGATGCAAAATGAGAGAAAACAATTTAACTGAATTATGCATATATGAAAGCTCCATGGTAAGCAGAAAAATGCTGACTAAATAACTTTGGAAAGAATGGAGTTTGTAAAATAAAGCATATTATATTGTACATAAACACTGCAGTTTGGTTGACATACTTGTGTACATTGGAGGTCCTGGTTAACAGTTCTAACAATGCCCTGGTGTCTCAGAGCTTGCAATGCAGGGGACCCAGGTTTGATCCCTGGGACAGGAAGATCCCCTGGAGCAGGAAATTGCAACCCACTCCAGTATTCTTGCCTGAAAAATCCCATGGACAGAGGAGCTTGGCAGGCTACAGTCCATGGGGTCGAAAAGAGTCGGACACGACCAAGCAAGGATAGCTTCTATACACGATATTGGAAATGAACAATTAAGTGAATGGATGTGTAGATAGAGCAAACTTTCTCACTTTTGGAGTGGGATTCATATGAGTTCAAGACAGGGCAAAATTAGTTTATGATGACTGGTATAAAAATGATTGTTATCTTTGACAGGAATGGTGCAGAAAAAAATCTACCAGGATGTTATAAATGTTCGATCAATATCTTTATTAGGTGGTGGCTATAGATATGTTTACATATGTAAATATTTGTCAAGTTCTTTACATATAAATTAATTTATTTTTGTTGTTACGCTTTAATCAAAGAAAATGATGAAATATAATCTCAAAAAATACTGGGAAAAAGAAAGTTATAGTTGAGGAAATCATTGGTTACCTGAAAAAGAGCACCAAAAAATAAGTAAATTATAACATAAATAATGGAAACACAAAAGCTTGTGAAATACAGTTATATATTCAAGAAACCTTAAAACACTAAGCAGAAATATACATATATGGGAAACAACTGCTGAAAATCAAAGACACATTGCAAATTTAAAAATTACCGCAAGGTGGTTGGATTGTCTCAAATAAGTAACAACTGCACTGAAATCTGATATTTTATGAGGAACAATGGAAGCCAGAATCAACATATTTTTCTTAGTAAAGAAAATATCTGCTAGTCCAGAGTCTCACTAAATAACACTTTATTCAAATAGAATAAAATGTAAAAGACTTTTCAGGAAAAAAAATAAAGTGAGATAATTCATCAATAGCACATCTGTATTTACAGAAATACAAAAGGCAGAGAGGAAATCATCCCAGATGGTTGAGAGATTTGACATCAAAAGATCATTTAAAATAGAGTATCTGTCAGTAAATGTGTGTGTGTGTGTGTGTGTGTGTATACTTCAAAAATAGCAATAATATCTTATGTAATATTTTATATCTTTTTAATAAAAGTGATCAGTATAACATGAGTAGAAAGGAAATTTGTAGGGTTCTAGCATTCTTCTCTGTCTAGAGTGTAAAAATACCAGTCACTTTGTACTTTCTCTTATATCAAGAATATAAACTTGTTCACTTTTGCTCCTCTACCACTACTGTAGTATCTGGAAACAATATATAGAATGACTGTTCCATTATATATATATAATGCCCTCACTTATCTCAGATACTCAACTCCTCTAAGAGTCAAGGAGTTGAGTATCTGAGATAAGTGAGGGCATTTTTCTTTTTAGAGAATTTGTCAATTCTCATCCACGGTAAGAGAGACTGAATGGAAAGCAGTAGTTCAGGGATACTAGTGCTAAGTATATGCCTTCCTTATGACCCATTCAATTGCATCAAAATATGATTCTTTTATGAAGAACAATGGGAACCACTGTTGGGAAGACAGAGGTTGGAATTTAGGACTGCAAAGAAGACTAGCACTTGAAGGAGGAGAGAAAATTGCAAGGCAGGATCTTAATTTTTGATGACCTTGTCATCAAGATTTTTGTTATTTCTCCAATTGTACACTTTTAGGAGAATACTCACAAAACAAGCAGAAGGCAACAGCTGGGAGGCTAAACATGCATGCTACGATCTTCCAACTATTGGAAATGATAGTCTGTTCCAATAGTATCTGGAAAACATCTGGTCACCTTAGAGCTGCTGCTGCTGCTGCATCACTTCAGTGACTCTGTGCGACCCCATAGACGGCAGCCCACCAGGCTCCCCTGTCCCTGGGATTCTCCAGGCAAAAACACTGGAGTGGGCTGCCATTTCCTTCTCCAATGCATGAAAGTGAAAAGTGAAAGTGAAGTTGCTCAGTGGTGTCCAATTCTTAGCAACCCCATGGACTGCAGCCTACCAGGCTCCTCCGTCCATGGGATTTTCCAGACAAGAGTACTGGAGTGGGGTGCCATCGCCTTCTCCGCACCTCAGAGAGTCTGGGGCTTTTGGTAACTTTCCCAATGTTGTGGAATGGTGTTGAGTGGCCGTTATCTCCTTATCTGGTATTGCTGGTTGGTTTCAGAATGCGTTTACCCCTGTAGCTTTTGCACTCGATTATTTTTACTCCTCTAGCCAAATTGCTGGCCATTTAGTCTTTAAGCAGTCTCTTTACATCTCAGTCCTCCAGCAATTTTTATTGAAGTGGTGGTTTAGAATCACCTGGAGGCTTTCCAAAAAGCTCTCATACTTTGTATTCATACAAGATTAATTCAATCAGAAACTCTGGAAGTATTTGCCAGAAATTGACTTTTAATAGCAAACACCACTCCAGGTGATTCTTTATATTTTAACAGAAATACTATACACATAGTGTAAAATGTACTAATGTTTGATGTGATACAGTTTGATAATATTTTATACATAAATATCCTTATGTAACCAGCACCCTAGACTAAGATATATGAGATTTTCCACAAAAGCGTCTCTCATTTCACATCACCGTCTATAAGCCACCTATAGGAGTAACTGCTATCTGACTGCTATCACCAGAGATTTACCCTTGTTTTTGAACTTTATATGGGTGCAATTACATACTATATACTGCTTGGAGTAAATGTTTTTGCTCTTCTATTTCTATTGAATTGACACATGTTGCATGTAGTAGTGGTTTGTTACATTTTACTGAGTTTAATGTTCCATTGTATTAACATATCAAATTTATCTTAGTGTTGATAGAATTTTAGTTGCTTCATCTTTGAGGCTAATATAAACAAGTATTAAAAAATACAAACTTTCTGCACATTTTTGATGGATATTGGTACTCATGTTATTACATATCTATCTATCTATCTATCTAGGAGGGGAATGAATGGGTTATAAGGAAAGCATATATTCAGCACTGGTATACATTCTATATAGTTTCCCAAAGTGGTTGTAACAATTTCTACTTCAAAAAGCAGTGTATCAGTGTCTCAATCATTCTACATTTTTATCAAAGTCAGTATTGTCAGTTAAAAAAAAATAGCATCAAGGTAGGTGTATGTGTTGTGCTTAGTCGCTCAGTTGTGTCCGACTCTCTGCGACCCCATGGATTGTAGCCTGCCAGGCTACAATCTGTTCATGGGGATTCTCCAGGCAAGAATACTGGAGTGGGTTGCCATGCTCTCCTTCAGGGGATCTTCCCAATCCAGAGATCATATCCAGATCTATCACTGGCATTGCATGCATATGCTTTACTATCTATGCCACCACATTAAGGTTTTAATTTGCATTTTCCTTTTGCCAATGATATTAAGATCCATTACAGATGCTAACAGAAATTTTGTATTTATTCTTGATGAACTGAAAATTCAAGTGTTTTTCTTTTTTTTTTTTTTCTCTATTGCATCATCTGATCACTTATTATTGATGTTTAGGTGTACTTATTATAATCTGGATATGAGCCCTCACTTTCCTTTTCAGTCTAATAATGCCTTCGGTGACCAAAATTCTCAGTTTTAATGAAGACGATTTTATAAATGTTTCCTTTTACAGTTAATTTTTTCATATTTTGTCAATAAATATATACTTACTTAATATTACATTGAAAATATTAACTGCATACTTTATCTTAAGCCCAAAGAAAGCATTTGTGATTTTTCACATTTTGAATCAAATGACTTTTGATATTATTAAATATTACTAAATAGGTCTCATATTTAGCAGTTTATACAGAATAATAGCCCCAACAGATAGCCATACTCTAATCCTCAGAATTGTTGCATAGGTTAACTCGACGGCATAAGGGATTTTGCAAAAATAATTAAGCTTAAGTAACTTAAAGATGGAAGATTATCATGAATATCCTAAGTGAGCACAATCTATCATGAGCCCCTAAAAAGCAAAGGATCTTTCCTACTTACAGAGACCAAGTGAGATGGCAGCATGAGGACCCTGCCCACCACTGCTGACTTTGAAGATGGAGGTAAGGGCCACAAGGAATGCAGGTGGTCTCCACAAGCTTGGAGAGGTAAGGAAGTGGATTCTCACATTCTTCCTGCTATTTTTCTCCAGGAAGAAATACAACCCTGCTGATGTATTGGTTTTAGCCAAATGAGACCCATGTTGGAATTCTGACCCCAGAATTCTATGATAATAAGTTTGCATTGGTTTAAGCCACTAAATTATTTTAATTTGTTATAACAATCAGAATGCATGTACATATATGTGTGTATATATGCATATGTGCCTAGTATATTTATCTTTATTTTTATATGTATAATGTGTTATACTTCCTCAAAGGTCATGCCATTGCACTTCTAATTTCTCTAACCCTTGTAAGTAAAGAATTCATGATAGATCTATCACAGAATCAAATCTAATATTTTCCAAACATTTGATGAGCAATATTGGCAGAATAAATAGGATGATTCTTACTATTTTTGATGTTTTACTGATGGAACACAGGAATTCTGCATGACTTATAAAGTATGCAGCCTGAAATAAAAGCTAAAACACGAACAATGTAAAATGTTTTGAAAAATGTTCAAAGTAATTTAGGATGTTCTGGTAAAGGCAAGTGAGAACAGATGGCTGATGGTGGATCATCATCAATCTCAGTTACTTAGACTGAAATAAACTTCTAAAATAAAGAAGAGTAAATCAACAGGATACAGAAATATTAAAATCACTTTAATTCCCTCAATTTTTTATTTTCTGTTTAGAAACATAATACTGAGCTACAGTTGTGTCTATTGTGTGAACCTGCTCCCAAACTGGAGGATACCCTATCCGAGCAATTGGTCTCATTTCCAAGACAGACTTAAAGCTTAGACTATTTCAGCCTACTCTTCTATTCTGCTGTTATAATATATGCCTGACTCAAAAACTGAAATTGGTAAATTTATGAAAACTACACTTCTTATAAAATATTATGCAATCATATTAAAATATATAGGTTTATAAAAATAATTTGAAACAGACATTCTTTAAAATATTTAACAGGAATTTATATGTGTGTATAATACTTAGCAAAACAAGACAGTCAACTAACATATTGATAGCACGTTTACATCATGGCTCATGGAAACACACACATTCAATTCACACATCGACATGAACATAAACACAAATTTATGCACTGAATTGAAAATACTACAAATGTAATTCTGATATCAACTCTCCTATCTACAACTTTCTTAGATGCTGTTGAAAACCTCTAATAATTTCTGAGGGCCAAGATTTAAGTTGCAGATTTGATAGACATAAACTTCAATTTTCCTTATATAACACCATAGGTTCATGGTAGTATTGATATAATGTGTATTAATATATTAATGTGTATTAATAATGCTAATGTGTTAATATAATATTTAAAATATAATATAAAAAAACAGCATTCTTCTGCTCCACATTCTTTGAGTAAGATAGTCTGTTTTAATTAGGGACCATTCCCTATAAACTCATTAGTCTGTGCATGTGAAAGTGGTTTAATGCCCATTTCAATACAACTCTGCCTATTGGCTCCATGGAAGTGTTTTCCTTTCATTTTATTTCACAAATGTTTGAAGACTACTTTACCAAGTGTTTCCTTTCCAGTCAGTTGAGTAAGAAGATTTTATAAAATCTTTACAGAAAATACTTTTCTTCACAACCATTGGAAAATATATATTATAAATGGATTATAACAACCTGCAGATATGTAAAAACATTTTAGACCTCTTTTGCCTTTAAAAAAAGAGACACTGATGTATAGAACAGTCTTATGGACTCTGTGGGAGAGGGAGAGGGTGGGAAGATTTGGAAGAATGGCAATGAAACATGTAAAATATCATGTAGGAAACGAGTTGCCAGTCCAGGTTCGATGCACGATGCTGGATGCTTGGGGCTGGTGCACTGGGACGGCCCAGAGGGATGGTATGGGGAGGGAGGAGGGAGGAGGGTCCGGGATGGGGAACACATGTATACCTGTGGCGGATTCATTTTGATATTTGGCAAAACTAATACAATTATGTAAAGTTTAAAAATAAAATAAAATTAGAAAAAAAAAAGGAACAAAAAAAAAGAAAAATTTACACTGTCAGGGCGTGGAAGTGGCAGGTGTCTTCCTTTGTCTGGGGGCAGAGGTCCTGGCATAGGGTTTCCTCTGGGTTTGGGATTCCTCAGAGTGAAGGAAGAGTCCAGATCAGGGCTGGCCTGCTGAGACGTGGAAGCCAGAGTCCTCTGGTGACTGAGAACCTCAACAATGAAATCCTGTTCTTTGCTCCCACTGTTCTAGGTGGAGTCCACCTGTGGCACCAGGTGTCCCTGCTCTGCTTCTCTGCAGGTAAGAGGCCAGAGCAAGGGTTGGGAAAGTATTTAGGGGCTAACCTGTCTCAGGTGACTTCTTTCCAAAGGTGTCTCTGTGGTAGGGAGCCAGGTGAATACACTAAAGTTTCCTTCTCTGGGTGCATCACCGAGAAGAGGTAGCCCCAGCCTGGAGACTGTAGGACTGGCTTCCCAGGTGAGCTGGAGATGTGGGCAGCATGTGAACAATGCTCTCCACAAGCATGGTTTGGGAGCATCAGAGAACTGCTCACAATAGCTTCCAGTCAATACCTACATCTGAGTTGGAAACTTCAACAGTAATCAATATTCTGTGGAAATTTTTCACTTACAGAAAGGTCAAATAAACAACCAAACAGAATCTAGGCTATGTCTGCCCTGTTCAACCTTTCAAATTTTCCTTCTAACAGTAGCAAAATAGTCCTGATACTTTTAGAAATCATTTTGTACCAGAAAGATGCATATGTCAAATTAAAGAGAGAGATTATTTGACTATAAAATAATCGTATAGGTCATTTTAGAGTTCAGATCCACTCATTTTTCACTGAAGGGGTCTTTCAAAGAATAAGTCCTCCTTCACCATACAGAAAAGATGGACTAAGAAAACAGAAACTGACCATGATACTGGATTATGATGATAACTGCACAGCTGTATAAATGAAATAATTGAACTGTACATATAAAATGGGTGAATTTTATGGCATGTAAAATTATGCCCCATAAAGATCTTCATAACAGCAACAACAGCAACAAAACTTACACAGTCAAAGTTTTGGAATTATGTATGCATACATAAAGCAACTGGACAATTTTAAGACCAGAAATTATAACCTATAATTTTAAAATAAAAGGTATTTGATTATTTACCAAACACATGTTAATAAACTGAAAGCCTTTTGAACTATTATAAATGAAAACACTGATTAAAATATAAACCAGATTGATAAACTGGGCATTAATGTCCATGTTAAAACCCCATGGTACCCATGTGAAGTACCTAGCCAAATAGTAGTACTTCTAGAGTCAACTCATGAAAATGATCAGTGATCATGAGTATAAATATTTCAGGTATGTTAATTCTATTTAAGTTTGCTTTATTATTGTTTATCTTATTTTATATGCACTATAATATTACTTTTGCAGTGAAAACTAATTAATATATATCCACAGAGTGATTAAAATGTTGTTATGAAGAAAAAATTCAGAAAAATGTGCAAAAGACACTATTGTGGTAATAACACTATGCCTATAAATACATAATCAAAAAATGGAAAACTCATGAAATCAAAATTCAAGTTAGAGAGAATATTTCAACAAAATCAAGTGTAGTAATTTGGAGAGAGGGGAAAAAAAAAAGAAACTTCTGAAGTTTTTAATTCTAATTTTACAGTTACAGAAATCAAGTAAGTCCATCTGGCCCTCATGTACAATTCCTGGAAGCATGGACAAGTCAGGACCTGTGCTCCAGTCCCAAATTTCAGACAAAGAGAAGACATATTATGAACTCAAATTTTCATCCACTTGTATATAAACCACTTAGGAACATACAGCTCCTCCTCTGTTGTTGTACAGTTGCTCAGTTGTGTCTGACTCTTTGTGAACCCACTGACTGCAGCGCACCAGGTTTCCCTGCCCATCACCATCTCCCAGAGCCTACTCAAACTTGTCCATTTAGTTAGTGATGCCATCTAACCATCTCAATCTCTGTCATCCCTTTCTCCTCCTGACTTCAGTCTTTCCCAGTATCAGGGTCTTTTCCAATAAGTTGGGTCTTTACATCAGGTGGCAAAAAAACTGGAGCTTCAGCCTCAGCAACAATCCTTCCAATGAATAGTCAGAGTAGATTTCCTTTAGGATTGACTGGTTTGATCCTCTTGCAGTCCAAGGGACTCTCAGGAGTCTTGTCCAACACTATAGTTCAAAAGCATCAATTTTTCAGTGCTCAGCTTTCTTTATTGTCCAACTCTCACATCTCTACATGACTACTGGAAAAACCATAGCTTTTACTATGCAGACCTTTGTTGGCAAAGTAATGTCTCTGGTTTTAATATGCTGTCTAGGTTCATTATAACTTTTCTTCCAAGGAGTAAGTGTCTTCTAATTTTCTGGCTGCAGTCACCATCTGAAGTGATTTAGAACCCAAGAAAATAAAGCCTGTCACTGTTTCTACTGGTTTTCCATCTACTTGCCATGAAGTGATGACCCTGGATGCCATGATTTTAGGTTTTTGAATGCTGAGTTTAAGCCAACTTTTTCACTCTCCTCTTTCACATTCATCAAGAGTCTCTTTAGTTCTTCACTTTCTGCAATAAGGGTAGTGTGATCTCCAAATCTGAGGTTGTCGCTATTTCAACACCCCCTTTATATAAATGTATTTATTTGCCCCTAAATTTCTGAAATTATGTATGCTAATGAAAAATAAATCAAACCTCCTTTACTAATATTCTTAATTAATTGCAATGTTTTGACTGAGAAGGCATACTTCTCATATGGATTATTTGTAACATTTAACAAAACATGATATATTAATCCTGGCTTGGGAAAAATTTACAATAGAATGGAATAAATTTACATAATAAACTATTAATGAGGATTTATCCAATTATATTTATATATTTACTTGACTATTTTGTAAAGAAACCAAGTTATTTAGACAGTTTTTGCTATTATTTTTATTTTGTTTATTTATTGTTATTTCATTGTGTTATTTAGACAGTCCTTTTGTTATTTTTCAGATATATGGAATGATAATAACACAACTGGGGGGATGAATCATACTATCATAATTTTCTTACACTTTATATTACATAATGTAACGTTACTTAAAGGAAGAATATGTGTGTGTGTTTTTGTTCTCAGTTGTGTCCAACTCTTTGTGACCTCATGGACTGTAGCCCACCAGGCCAGACTCCTCCATCCATAGAATTCTCCAGCAAGAATATTGGAGTGGGTTGCCATTTCCTTCTCCAGAGGGTGTTCCTGCATCAGGGATCAAACCCATCTCTCCTACATTGGCAGTCAGATTCTTTACCACTGAGCCATCTGGGGAGCCCCATCAACTAACTTTACTTAATGACATTTACAGAAGCTACAACCAATGACAGCAGAAGCCATATAAATACATTTAAGTACCTGTGAAACAATCACAGGTAGACTATATACTGATGTATATAGTATAGACTATATACTAAATGTAGACTATATACTGATCCAGTAAACAAATATCAAACATTTAAAATAATTGATATTACAGAGGGTACAGTATCTGACCATAATAAAATGGAGCTGAAAACAAACAAGGGAAAAATATTTTTAACATAAAATAGTTTAAAAATGAAACACTTGTATGGATCAAAAAGCCCAAAAGTTGTGGAAGCTAATAAAGTCATTCTTTAGAGAAAAATACATATACATATGAAGGGGGAAAATATAAAATTAGTGAGTTAAGCTTTCAATTTCACAAACCAGAAAAACAATCCGAAAATTTAAATGCAAAACAAGGACAAAGAAAATAACGCAAATGAAAGTAAGAATAAATGAAACTGAAAATAGAAAAACAGAGAAAATTAAAAATCAAAATTTGAAAAGATCAATAAATTGATAAACTTTCAGAGACAAAGAGAGACAAACATAGAGTTCTGGTGTGGGGATGGGGTAGATGAGGTTAGAGGCTGGAGAGAGGGGAAAAGAAAAGAAAGAGAATGATATACACAGAGAAGAATACAAATTACCAGTATCCAGAATGAAAGGGATATCACTACAGACCCCAGCAGTGTCAGACGGGAAAGTAAGGGAATACCTCAAACAACATTGCATACACATAATTTATTTGTCTTTATTCACTGTCTCTGAATCAAAGGCTAATTATTGATTTCCCCGCCCCCCCACCACCACTAACACACAGACATACAGAGATTTTGTGTATTTTCCTTTCTTGAGGAGTGTCTTTTCAAAATTCTGGTAAATGACCAGTGCTACATATAATCTGAAGCAACAATGGAGTGAGTCTTGACATAGTTTGTTACAATATACTGAATAGCAACCATGTTAGGATGGCAGTAAAGATGTGGCTTTGAGAATATGAGTAACCACCAAGAAAGTCTAAAGATCTGTTCACAAATATGTAATTTAGGAGCAGAAAGTAAGAAAGACAGGGAAAGGACATATGACACTAGAGCCCATAATTACTTATAAGACAGACATTTGCTTGATTTG
Source organism: Bison bison bison (assembly GCF_000754665.1). Taxonomy (NCBI): domain Eukaryota; kingdom Metazoa; phylum Chordata; class Mammalia; order Artiodactyla; family Bovidae; genus Bison; species Bison bison. The sequence continues at coordinate 1,249,319 of NW_011494961.1, forward strand.
AATATTTATATGAGGCATGAATAAAGAACAGAAATCTCATGTGGGTGATGATATAAGTAATTTAAGTAAATGGTCTGGCTATATTGGCAGGATTATGAGGGACAGTTAAACGGTTTTTGAGATATGCAAATATGGTAGGAAAAATAATGGCTCCAATCACAGGAATCTATGAATATTTAAGAGTACATGGCAAAAGGGAATTTAGGTTGTTGATATGATTAAGATTGCTAATCAGCTGACTAAAATAGAGGATAGGGTGATCTAGGTAGGCTGATTGTAATTATAAATATCTTTAAAGTAAAAGAGGAAAGTGGGAGAGTCAGAATTAAAGAAGTGAAGATGGAAGCAATGTTATAGTGATACAATGTTAGAGTGATCAGGTCTTCTGACTGAAAAGGAGGGAGAAGCCAAGAGTCTAGGAATGTAGGTGGTCTCTTGAAGCTAGAAAAGAAAATAGATGATATCCCAAAGCTTTCTAAAGGAAACACAACTCAGTTGATCCCTTGATCTTAGAACAGAAAGTCAGTTTTGGACTTCAGATCTACAGAACCATAATTGAGGAGTCTGGCACTGGCAAAAGCATGATTTTTTAGGACCGACTACAGGCAACTACAAAAGTTTTATTAGGCAGGCCTCGGAGAAGGCAATGGCACCCCACTCCAGTACTCTTGCCTGGAAAATCCCATGGATGGAGGAGCCTGGAAGGCTGCAGTCCATGGGGTCGCTGAGGGCCAGACACAACTGAGCGACTTCACTTTCACTTTTCACTTTCATGCATTGGAGAAGGAAATGGCAATCCACTCCAGTGTTCTTGCCTGGAGAATCCCAGGGACGGTGGAGCCTGGTGGGCTGCCGTCTATGGGGTCACACAGAGTCAGACATGACTGAAGCGACTTAGCAGCAGCAGCAGCATAGGAAAAGCTGCCCTTTCCCCCACACTCCACCAAAGCAGGCTTTGTGTATAGCCAGTGCTTTGTAATCTCTGAAGGGAGTTGCAGTAAAGGACTCAGACCCTTTTATATGCTCTTTATATATTTGCATTCCTAGTTTAATTGCCTTCATTTCTAGGTCTCTTTGAGACCTTGTGCAGAGGTCCTCTTCAGGCATGTCTACCAAGGTCTTCTAAAGTAGGGGAGGTGGGAGAAATCTCGAATTTTTTTTTTCCCATCCAAACTTGGTACCTAGTACTTTTCTACTTGTAGATTCTCCTCACCCCAGAGTCCATATAACTGCTGTACCCTTTTGTTCAGGGCTATATCAGTGAGATAACCCTCACATCTGCACTGATTATTCTAACACTCGACTGGGACAAAATTCCATAGAGGAAACGGGACAGGAGTTTTCTCCAGTTTTAGCCTCTTGTTTATACCAGGATAATAAGATATTAAAGCTTTAATTCTCATTTTCAGCTCATTGTTTTAATCAGCTACTCCAACACCTAGCAGTTTAGTTCTCAATTCCAGCTCAGTTGAGTTCTTGATACTAAGTAATATATCTATGTTGTTTTAAGGCACTCAGGTTGTGATAATTTGTTACAGTGGCAGTAGAAAACTGATACAACAACTAAGACTTTATCAATATTCAATTAGAAACTGTATCATTTAAGTACATGTAACTTGCTTTTACTAAGAGAAACATTTTAAATAATCCCAAATAAATACTTTTGATCAGGTACCATGTTTTTCCCAGTAACAGAAATCTTGAAGCACAGCTTAAACAAGAAAGTTTAGGATGGACAAGTTCCTCGTTGGCAGCATGAATAACTATGTGAAATTTCTCTCCAGTAACATAAACATAATAAGGAAAAGTACTTAAGAAGAGCTATTTAAAGGGTATGGAGATTATCCTAAGGAATTACAGCAAATGAAAGAAAAAGCAGCTAAACATACCAAATCATGGAGGAAAAAAATGAGAGTCTGTGGCATTAGTTCCATGACCCTTTCTCACTGTACCATTTCAGTGACAGAAACTCAACTCTGCGCAGAGGTGTCCAAGAAAATGGACTCCCCCCATCCACCTTCCATCCCCAACCAAAGCTTATTGTTTCTCCTGGAAGGACAGGTCACAACCAGCAGCCTCACATTGCAAAAGCTCTCTTCCAGGCAAGAGTATGACCAAAAGATTCTTTCTTCCCAATCACAAGGCAGAATAGCAGAGAATGGTGTATCCTGAATCGGCCCTTGCCAAGGCTGAAAGGCTGATGTAAGGCAGAGGTCCCATGCTGGGAAAGGGCTACCTGTGAAAACCAGAGCTTAAATATCGCTGCAGGATTCTTGACAAGTGAAACTGGTGTGTCAAACTGAGAGAGAACCAGGGAAAGAGACAACTAAGAAGAGCCCTCCTGGGGTCTAAACTTTTTGAAGTGTTGAAAGACAAAGACAAAAGAAACCTTGAAAGCAGGAACAGAAATGCCCTCATTATATGTATACAAGAACCCTGATGAAATTAACTGGATTTATCATCAGGAGCAATGAAGTCTAAAAGGTTGTAGGGTGATATATTCAAAGTGCTTAAAGAAATCCTATCAGTCTAGAGTCTTCTCGCCAGGAAAAAAATATTAATACCTTTCAAAACTGAAGGCAAAGTAAAGACATTTTCAAACAAACTAATACTCAGAGAATTTATTTATTGCACATGGCTTTACAGGAAATATTAAAAGACGTTCTTTGGGCTGAAAGCAGGTGACTTAGTAATTTGAATACACACACACACATGCACATAGAGGCCCTTGAAATGTAATCACATAATGTAAAAAGGTATGATTTTATAGTTCTTCTCCTTTCTTTTTTAACTGATTTATTAAAAAGTTGAATTTAAAAACAAGAATATAATTTTACTGTAGGACCTGTAACACATAGAAAAAAATATATTTGAAAATAATAGCAGAAACATAGTGACTGGGAACAAAACCACTGGAGGAAGGTAAGGAAATAACACTAGGCAGTAACTCAAATTCACAGGAACAAATGAACAGAAACAGAACTGGTAAACAAGGAGGTTAATATAACAAATTCCGTCTATAGATGTGACTTTTTTAAATTTCTACTAGACATAAAATTATATAAAGTAATATTTTCAAAATGCATTTCTGGCTTACAACTTATAAAAATGCACTATAGAACTAACACCCAAAAAAGATGTCCTTTTCATTATAGGGGACTGGAATGCAGAAGTAGGAAGTCAAGAAACACCTGGAGTAACAGGCAAATTTGGCCTTGGAATACAGAATGAAGCAGGGCAAACACTAATAGAGTTTTGCCAAGAAAATGCACTGGTCATAGCAAACACCCTCTTCTAACAATACAAGAGAAGACTCTATACATGGACATCACCAGATGGTCAACACTAAAATCAGATTGATTATATTTTTTGCAGCCAAAGATGGAGAAGCTCTATACAGTCAGCAAAAACAAGACCCCTGGAGCTGACTGTGGCTCAGACCAGGAACTCCTTATTGCCAAATTCAGACTGAAATTGAAGAAAGCAGGCACAACCACTAGACCATTCAGGTATGACCTAAATCAAATCCCCTATGATTATACAGTGGAAGTGAGAAATAGATTTAAGGGCCTAGATCTGATAGATAGAGTCCCTGATGAACTATGGAATGAGGTTCGTGATATTGTACAGGAGACAGGGATCAAGACCATCCCCATGGAAAAGAAATGCAAAAAAGCACAATGGCTGTCTGGGGAGGCCTTACAAATAGCTGTGAAAAGAAGAAAAGTGAAAAGCAAAGGAGAAAAGGAAAGATATAAACATCTGAATGCAGAGTTCCAAAGAATAGCAGGGAAAGAGAAGCCTTCTTCAGTGATCAATGCAAAGAAATAGAGGAAAACAACAGAATGGGAAAGACTAGGGATCTCTTCAAGAAAATCAGAGATACCAAAGGAACATTTCATGTAAAGATGGGCTTGATAAAGGACAAAAATGGTATGGACCTAACAGAAGTAGAGGATATTAAGAAGAGATGGCAAGAATATACAGAACTGTACAAAAAAGATCTTCACGACCCAGATAATCACGATGGTGTGATCACTGACCTAGAGCCAGACATCCTGGGATGTGAAGTCAAGTGGGCCTTAGAAAGCATCACTACGAACAAAGCTAGTGGAGGTGATGGAATTCCAGTTGAGCTATTCCAAATCCTGAAAGATGATGCTGTGAAAGTGCTGCACTCAATATGCCAGCAAATTTGGAAAACTCAGCAGTGGCCACAGGACTGGAAAAGGTCAGTTTTCATTCCAATCCCAAAGAAAGGCAATGCCAAAGAATGTTCAAACTACCGCACAATTGCACTCATCTCACACGCTAGTAAAGTAACGCTCATAATTCTCCAAGCCAGGCTTCAGCCATACGTGAACCGTGTACTTCCTGATGTTGAAGCTGGTTTTAGAAAAGGCAGAGGAACCAGAGATCAAATTGCCAACATCCGCTGGATCATAGAAAAAGCAAGAGAGTTCCAGAAAACCATGTATTTCTGCTTTATTGACTATGCCAAAAAGCCTTTGACTGTGTGGATCACAATGAACTGTGGAAAATTCTGAAAGAGATGGGAATACCAGACCACTGGACCTGCCTCTTGAGAAATTTGTATGCAGGTCAGGAAGCAACAGTTAGAACTGGACATGGAACAACTGACTGGTTCCAAATAGGCAAAGGAGTTTGTCAAGGCTGTATATTGTCACCCTGCTTATTTAACTTCTATGCAGAGTACATCATGAGAAACGCTGGACTGGAAGAAACACAAGCTGGAATGAAGATTGCTGGGAGAAATATCAATAACCTCAGATATGCAGATGACACCACCCTTATGGCAGAAAGTGAAGAGGAATTAAAAAGCCTCTTGATGAAGGTGAAAGTGGAGAGTGAAAAAGTTGGCTTAAAGCTCAACATTCAAAAAACGAAGATCATGGCATCCGGTCCCATCACTTCATGGGAAATAGATGCGGAAACAGTGGAAACAGTGTCAGACTTTATTTTTCTGGGCTCCAAAATCACTACAGATGGTGACTGCAGCCATGAAATTAAAAGATGCTTACTCCTTGGAAGGAAAGTTATGACCAATCTAGATAGCATATTCAAAAGCGAGACATTACTTTGCCACCAAATTTCGTCTTGTCAAGGCTATGGTTTTTCCTGTACTCATGTATGGATGTGAGAGTTGGACTGTGAGAAGGCTGAGTGCTGAAGAATTGATGCTTTTGAACTGTCGTGTTGGAGAAGACTCTTGAGAGTCCCTTGGACTGCAAGGAGATCCAAACAGTCCATTCTGAAGGAGATCAGCCCTGTGTGTTCTTCGGAAGGAATGATGCTAAAGCTGAAACTCCAGTACTTTGGCCACCTCATGCGAAGAGTTGACTCATTGGAAAAGACTGATGCTGGGAGAGATTGGCGGCAAGAGGAGAAGGGGACGACAGAGGATGAGACAGCTGGATGGCATCACTGACTCGATCGACCTGAGTTTGAGTGAAGTCCAGGAGTTGGTGATGGACAGGGAGGCCTGGCGTGCTGTGATTCATGGGGTCAAAAGTGTCGGACACGACTGAGTGACTGATCTGATCTGATCTGATGTATATTATTAACAGCACAAAGGGTGGGCAGGGGTAATAAAACTGTATGTGAGAAATGCTTTTATGTTCACTGGAATTAAGCTCTTTTAAATCTAAAGTAGATTCAGATAAGTTCAAATGTATATGGTTAAAAAAAAAATGTGTATGGAGCTGCAGTACAACCATGAGGGAAACAAGATTAACATAGCTAAAAATCTTTAGAGGAATTAAAAATATATATATTAGAAAATACTCATATAAAGCAAAAGAGAACATCAGAGTAAAAGAAAAAAAGAGATAAGACAGAAAGAGACAAACCGTAAAATGGCAAAGGTAGATCCAACCATATAAATAATATCCTTAAATGTGTATTGATTAATATTATCCATTTAAAAGACAGAGGTTGTCCTCCTATACAAAAAAAAAAAAAAGATCCTACTATATTGTCTATCACAGACATGCTAGATTCAACACACTATTAATAATAGTTTGAAAAATTTTTTAAATGGAAAGTATGTCATGTAAACAGTAACCTTAAGAAAGCTGGAATGGTTATACTGTTATCAAAGTAGATTTAAAACAAGAACATTCTTAGAGATAAAGAGGATCATTAAAAATGGCAACAGAGACAATCCATCAAAAAGTTATACGAATTACAAAAATATATATACATAAAAACAAAGCCCCTGTGTATACAAAATAAAAATTAAGGCAAGTACATGATATAGCAGACTTGAGGAAGACAACATAGCAATGATAATTTCAATGTCTAATTTTCAACAGTTGATTGGACAACTAGGCAGAGAATCAATAAAGAAATAAAATACCTTAACAACACTATAAACTATAACTATAAACTAGACCAGACATAAGTAAAATATTCCACCATAAAATAGCAGAACAGAGATTATTCTCAAGGACACATGGGACACAATCCAGAACAGCTGAAATCCTAGACCATAAAACTAATTTCAATTAATTTAAAAGGCACAGAACAATACAATGCCTATTTTCACACCATAATAGAATAAAATTAGAAATGAGTAATAGAACAAAATTAAAAATCAAAACCATGTGATGATTATATAACATTATATTCCTAAAGAGCCAATGGGTCGGTCAATGAACAAATCTCAAGAAAAATTCTGAAAACTTTTTGAGATGAAAAACAAACACTGAAACTTGTGGTATGAAATTAAATCAGAGCTTAGAGGAAATTTATAGCTGTATAAATGCATATGTTAAAGAGAAGGTCTCATATCAAACACCTCATTATAGATGCCCTGTAAATTGATCTACTGGAATGATTTATGAAATGTGAAATAATGTGAATTAGATATGAAATGTAAGGACGCTACTATAAGCCCATTATTATCAACAATATATGACGTTATCTATTTGATACATTAATTTTAAATGATTAAGGCAAAGTTTTCACCCTTTTTCTAGATATAGTTTACTCTATTACTAGAAATTGTTAAAATAAGTTAAATTTCAATATATAATTTAGTTTATATAAATTTCTCTTCAACAGCACTTATCTGAAACATCAAAGCAAAGCAAAAATTATTTCCCACCTGTCATTTTAAATCGTGAAATAAGTTGCACTCTATATAATATACATCTCCGCAAACTCCCAGTTCCTTTTTCAAGAAGCCGAGAACAGAAACAAATCTGAAAGAGATAGATTTGTTTGTTCGTTCACAATCTGGGGAGTTGTGGTGAAATTCCAAACTGGCCCCCCCTTCTGAGGAGGGCGAGGAGAGGACGAAGAGAGGGACAGACCACCTCAGACTGGTAGGTGGTGGATTTACGTTTAAATAAGCAAGGCGACTTACTGGGGAGGTTCATCTTTGACGGCCAAAAGTGAGTATGTAGACTTCTGCTCTCGCCAACCAGAAGCTTAGAACTTTTTATAAAGCATTCTTAATGCGGTTCCATCACCCTTCAGTCCTCTCTACTCTAAGTCACTAGCGCATAGCTCTGCGGCATAGGCTGAGCCCTCGGTAGAGCTGCGACTGCGCACTGGGAGCAGTGGGCGGGGCCTAGATTCCGAGGCCCAGGAGGCGGGGATGGTGCCTTGGCGAGCCTGCTAGTCCGAGCCCTGGGGATTCGTCCCGTCCTGCTCTCGGTTCAGTCAGCCGTTATGTCCTTTCCGTGACCTCCTCCAGCAGGGTTTTAGGTAAGTAAATACAGTTTGTCTTGGTCCATCCTTCTTTGTTTATAAGTAATACTTTTTTTTTTTGAAATTCTTTGGAAAAGGAACTAAAGAAAGAGGCCGTTTTCTCAGAGATGAAATAAGATACTACGTTTTTGTAGGAATTTTTCAAGAGACCACTGAACCATAAAAGACGTATTTTCAAACTTGAAAATTGCACCGTGTTTCAAAAACATGTAAGTGGCTGCTTAAATATTTTAGTAGCAAATACACTCTGAAAATACATATTCAGGTTAATGATCATTAGGAATGTGGCTTTCTTTTTATAAAAAGGCCGTTCTTTACTTGGTATGATTTTTGTTGTTCAGTCGCGTCATGTCTGGCTCTCTGTGACCCAGGGACTGCAGTATGCCAGGCTCCTCCGTCCTCCACTGTCTCCTGGAGTTTGCTCAAGTGTTTGTCCACTGAGTTGGTGAAGCTCACTAACCATTCCCAGGTGTCTCAGTGGTTAAAGAACCGGCCTGTAGGAGACTCAGGCAGACATGGGTTCAATCCCTGGGTAGGAAGATCCCCTGAAGGAGGCCATGGCAACCCACTCAAGTATTCTTGACTGGAGAATTCCCATGGACAGAGGATCCTGGCAGGCAACAGTCCATAGGGTTGTGTAGAGTCCTACACAACTGAACCGAGTTAACAATCATGCAGAGACCAAAATGTGTTTTGCATTATCTTTTCTTAAGGTTATTTGATCCAATACCATTTTTTTTTAATGACTAACCATTTCTGACTGAGCAACTGAAAAATGAAATGTGAAAAAATGTGAAAAATCTCCTGTGATTTTTCTTTATATCTTTGTAAAAAATAATTGATGTATATAGGTGTGTATATATTCTTGAGCAACTTGATTGCATCTCTGTACTCATATCAGAATCACACCCTCGTAATTAATATTGTATGATTGTAACTTTCAAAATCTGGTAGAATAAATCCTCCAACTTGGAATTATTTTTCAAGATTGTCTAGGCTATTCTAAGCAATTTTATTCAAATATAAATTTTAAGATCATGTTGCAAAATTTCACAACCATAAGACTGTTAAAACTCCTTGGGATTGTATTTTTTTTTGTATTACATCTGTTTTTATTTATGCTGAAATTTTTATTTTAATTGCAGGCTAATTACTTTACAGTATTGTGGTGGTTTTTGCCATACATTCACATGAATCAGCCATGGTGTACATGTGATCCACATCCTGACCCTCCCTCCCACCTCCCTCCTCAGCCCATCCCTCAGGGTCATCCCAATGCCCCAGCCCTGAGCACGCTGCCTCATGAATTGAACCTACACTGGTGGTATATTGTATTGAATCAATATAACATGAGGAGAATTCACATCCTAAGTTATTTGCTAATTAAGAAATATGAGCTGAGTTTGTCTTTTAAATTTCTGTCAGCAACATGGTCTGACCATATTAGACTCTTCTTTGATAATTGGTATATTTAGGCTATTTTAAAAGAAATTTTAGATTACATTTTGAATTTCACATGTCAGTATATTGAAATATAGTTGATTTGTATGTATTGACTTTATATCTAGCAATTTAATTGACTTATTACTAATAGTGCATTTTATAGGTACTTTTAAAGTTTTCATGTATTCATGTCAATTGCACAAGAGATTTATGTCTTTTAAATCTTTAATCTGTGTTATTACTTTAGTTAGGAAGTCCCTCATAATAATGAACCAAAGAGTGAACAAAAATGCATCTTTATCTTTTGTCTTAAGGACAAGTTTGATAGTTAGTTATAAGATGCCAATAGGGTATTTGTAGATATTTTTTGTAACTTTGGAAAGATTTGCTTCTGATTCTAGATTACTTCCCTGATAATTCTAGGGTTTCCCTGATAGCCCAGTTTGTAAGGAATCCTCCTGCAATGCAGAAGATTCTGGTTTGATTCCTGGGTTGGGAAGATCCACTGCTACCCACTCCAGTATTCTTGGGCTTCCCTTGTGGCTCTCCTGATAAAGAATCCACCTGCAATGCTAGAGACCTGAGTTTGATCCCTCGGTTTGGAAGATCCCTAGAGAAGGGAACATTTACCTCTTCCAGTATTCTGGCCTGGAGTATTCAATGCATTGTGTAGTCCATGGGGTCACAAAGAGTCGGATGCAAAAAGCAAATTTGACTTTCATTGTTTCACTGTATTACTGGGAATTTTATCATAAGGCATATTGAAGTATACTATTTTTCTTTTATTCTGTTAATGCAGTGATTTTAGCAATTCATAATACAAATTTGCATTCTTAAAATACACTAGAAAATCCCATGGATGGAGGAGACTAGTAGGCTGGAGTCCATGGGGTCGCTAGAGTCGGACACGACTGAGCGACTTCACTTTCACTTTTCACTTTCATATATTGGAGAAGGAAATGACAACACACTCCAGTGTTCTTGCCTGGAGAATCCCAGGGACGGGGGAGCCTGGTGGGCTGCCGTCTATGGGGTCGCACAGAGTTGGACACGACTGAAGTGACTTAGCAGCAGCAACAGAAATAGTCCTTTTTTTTTTTTCAGTTTATTTTATTTTTAAACTTTACAAATTGTATTAGTTTTGCCAAATATCAAAATGAATCCGCCACAGATATACATGTGTTCCCCATCCAGAACCCTCCACCCTCCTCCCTCCCCATACCATCCCTCTGGGTCATCCCAGTGCACTAGCCCCAAGCATCCAGTATCATGCATTGAACCTGGACTGACAACTCGTTTCATACATGATATTATATGTGTTTCAATGCCATTCTCCCAAATCTTCCCACCCTCTCCCTCTGCAACAGAGTCCATAAGACTGTTCTATAAATCAGTGTCTCTTTTTCTGTCTCGAACACAGGGTTATTGTTAGCATCTTTCTAAATTCCATATATATGCGTTAGTATACTGTATTGGTGTTTTTCTTTCTGGCTTACTTCACACTGTATAATAGGCTGCAGTTTCATCCACCTCATTAGAACAGATTCAAATGTATTCTTTTTAATGGCTGAGTAATACTCCATTGTGTATATGTACCACCGCTTTCTTATCCATTCATCTGCTGATGGACATCTAGGTTGCTTCCATGTCCTGGCTATTATAAACAGTGCTGCGATGAACATTGGGGTACACGTGTCTCTTTCCCTTCTGGTTTCCTCAGTGTGTATGCCCAGCAGTGGGATTGCTGGATCATAAGGCAGTTCTATTTCCAGTTTTTTGAGGAATCTCCACACTGTTCTCCATAGTGGCTGTACTAGTTTGCATTCCCACCAACAGTGTAAGAGGGCTCCCTTTTCTCCATACCCTCTCCAGCATTTATTGCTTGTAGACTTATGGATCACAGCCATTCTGACCGGCGTGAAATGGTACCTCATAGTGGTTTTGATTTGCATTTCTCTGATAATGAGTGATGTTGAGCATCTTTTCATGTGTTTGTTAGCCATCTGTATGTCTTCTTTGGAGAAATGTCTATTTAGTTCTTTGGCCCATTTTTTGATTGGGTCGTTTATTTTTCTGGAATTGAGCTGTAGGAGTTGCTTGTATATTTTTGAGATTAGTTGTTTGTCAGTTGCTTCATTTGCTATTATTTTCTCTCATTCTGAAGGCTGTCTTTTCACCTTGCTAATAGTTTCCTTTGATGTGCAGAAGCTTTTAAGTTTAATTAGGTCCCATTTGTTTATTTTTGCTTTCATTTCCAATATTCTGGGAGGTGGGTCATAGAGGATCCTGCTGTGATGTATGTCGGAGAGTGTTTTGCCTATGTTCTCCTCTAGGAGTTTTATAGTTTCTGGTCTTACGTTTAGATCTTTAATCCATTTTGAGTTTATTTGTGTATGTGGTGTTAGAAAGTGTTCTAGTTTCATTCTTTTACAACTGGTTGACCAGTTTTCCCAGCACCACTTGTTAAAGAAATTGTCTTTAATCCACTGTATATTCTTGCCTCCTTTGTCAAAGATAATGTCTCCATAGGTGCATGGATTTATCTCTGGGCTTTCTATTTTGTTCCATTGATCTATATTTCTGCCTTTGTGCCAGTACCATACTGTCTTGATGACTGTGGCTTTGTAGTAGAGCCTGAAGTCAGGTAGGTTGATTCCTCCAGTTCCATTCTTCTTTCTCAAGATCGCTTTGGCTATTCGAGGATTTTTGTATTTCCATACAAATTGTGAAATTATTTGTTCTAGCTCTGTGAAGAATACTGTTGGTAGCTTGATAGGGATTACATTGAATCTATAAATTGCTTTGGGTAGTATACTCATTTTCACTATATTGATTCTTCCAATCCATGAACATTGTATATTTCTCCATCTATTAGTGTCCTCTTTGATTTCTTTCACCAGTGTTTTATAGTTTTCTATGTATAGGTCTTTAGTTTCTCTAGGTAGATATATTCCTAAGTATTTTATTCTTTCCGTTGCAATGGTGAATGGAATTGTTTCCTTAATTTCTCTTTCTGTTTTCTCATTATTAGTGTATAGGAATGCAAGGGATTTCTGTGTATTGATTTTATATCCTGCAACTTACTATAATCATTGATTAGTTCTAGTAATTTTCTGGTGGAGTCTTTAGGGTTTTCTATGTAGAGGAGCATGTCATCTGCAAATAGTGAGAGTTTTACTTCTTCTTTTCCAATTTGGATTCCTTTTATTTCTTTTTCTGCTCTGGTTGCTGTGGCCAAAACTTCCAAAACTATGTTGAATAGTAATGGTGAAAGTGGGCACCCTTGTCTTGTTCCTGACTTTAGAGGAAATACTTTCAATTTTTCACCATTGAGGATAATGTTTGCTGTGGGTTTGTCATATATAGCTTTTATTATGTTGAGGTATGTTCCTTCTATTCCTGCTTTCTGGAGAGTTTTTATCATAAATGGATGTTGAATTTTGTTAAAGGCTTTCTCTGCATCTACTGAGATAATCATATGGTTTTTATTTTTCAATTTGTTAATGTGGTGTATTACATTGATTGATTTGCGGATATTGAAGAATCCTTGCATTCCTGGGATAAAGCCCACCTTGTCATGGTGTATGATCTTTTTAATGTGTTGTTGGATTCTGATTGCTAGAATTTTGTTAAGGATTTTTGTATCTATGTTCATCAGTGATATTGGCCTGTAGTTTTCTTTTTTTGTGGGATCTTTATCAGGTTTTGGTATTAGGGTGATGGTGGCCTCATAGGATGAGTTTAGAAGTTTACCTTCCTCTGCAAATTTCTGGAAGAGTTTGAGCAGGATAGGTGTTAGCTGTTCTCTAAATTTTTGGTAGATTTCAGCTGTGAAGCCATCTGGACCTGGGCTTTTGTTTGCTGTAAGATTTTTGATTACAGTTTCAATTTCCATGCTTGTGATGTGTCTGTTAAGATTTTCTATTTCTTCCTGGTCCAGGTTTGGAAAGTTGTACTTTTCTAAGACTTTGTCCATTTCTTCCACATTGTCCATTTTATTGGCACATAATTGTTGATAGTAGTCTCTTATGATCCTTTGTATTTCTGTGTTGTCTGTTGTGATCTCTCCATTTTCATTTCTAATTTTATTGATTTGATTTTTCTCCCTTTGTTTCTTGATGAGTCTGGCTACTGGTTTGTCAATTTTATTTATCCTTTCAAAGAACCAGCTTTTGGCTTTGTTGATT
>NW_011494961.1:1262926-1266121 GCF_000754665.1 Bison bison bison
TGCCAATTTTGATTTCTTTATTTGATTTCTTCTGTGATTTGTTGGTTATTCAGCAGCGTGTTGTTCAGCCTCCATATGTTGGAATTTTTAATAGCTTTTCTCCTGTAATTGAGATCTAATCTTACTGCATTGTGGTCAGAAAAGATGCTTGGAATGATTTTAATTTTTTGAATTTATCAAGGCTAGATTTATGGCCCAGGATGTGATCTATCCTGGAGAAGGTTCCATGTGCGCCTGAGAAAAAGGTGAAATTCATTGTTTTGGGATGAAATGTCCTATAGATATCAATTAGGTCTAACTGGCCTATTGTATCATTTAAAGTTTGTGTTTCCTTGTTAATTTTCTGTTTAGTTGATCTATCCATAGTTGTGAGTGGGGTGTTAAAGTCTCCCACTATTATTGTGTTATTGTTAATTTCTCCTTTCATACTTGTTAGCATTTGTCTTACATACTGTGGTGCTCCCGTGTTGGGTGCATATATATTTATAATTGTTATATCTTCTTCTTGGATTGATCCTTTGATCATTATGTAGTGACCATCTTTGTCTCTTTTCACAGCCTTTGTTTTAAAGTCTATTTTATCTGATATGAGAATTGCTACTCCTGCTTTCTTTTGGTCCCTATTTGCATGGAAAATCTTTTTCCAGCCCTTCACTTTCAGTCTGTATGTGTCCCCTGTTTTGAGGTGGGTCTCTTGTAGACAACATATGTAGGGGTCTTGTTTTTGTATCCATTCAGCCAGTCTTTGTCTTTTGGTTGGGGCATTCAACCCATTTATGTTTAAGGTAATTATTGATAAGTATGATGCCATTGCCATTTACTTTACTGTTTTGGGTTCGAATTTATACACCATTTTTGTGTTTCCTGTCTAGAGAATATCCTTTAGTATTTGTTGGAGAGCTGGTTTGGTAGTGCATAATTCTCTCAGCTTTTGCTTGTCTGAGAAGCTTTTGATTTCTCCTTCATACTTGAATGAGATCCTTGCTGGGTACAATAATCTGGGCTGTAGGTTATTTTCTTTCATCACTTTAAGTATGTCTTGCCATTCCCTTCTGGCTTGAAGAGTTTCTATTGAAAGATCAGCTGTTATCCTTATGGGAATTCCCTTGTGTGTTATTTGTTGTTTTTCCCTTGCTGCTTTTAATATTTGTTCTTTGTGTTTGATCTTTGTTAAGTTGATTAATATGTGTCTTGGGGTGTTTGCCTTGGGTTTATCCTGTTTGGGACTCTCTGGCTTTCTTGGACTTGGGTGATTATTTCCTTTCCCATTTTAGGGAAGTTTTCCACTATTATCTCCTCAAGTATTTTCTCATGGTCTTTCTTTTTGTCTTCTTCTTCTGGGACCCCTATGATTCAAATGTTGTAGCGTTTAATATTGTCTTGGAGGTCTCTGAGATTGTCCTCATTTCTTTTAATTCGTTTTTCTTTTATCCTCTCTGATTCATTTATTTCTGCCATTCTATCTTGTAATTCACTAATCCTATCTTCTGCCTCTGTTATTCTACTATTTGTTGCCTCCAGAGTGTTTTTAATTTCATTTATTGCATTATTCATTATATATTGACTCTTTTTTTTATTTCTTCTAGGTCCTTATTAAACCTTACTTGCATCTTCTCAATCCTTGTCTCCAGGCTATTTATCTGTGATTCCATTTTGATTTCAAGATTTTGGATCAATTTCACTATGATTATTTGGAATTCTTTATCAGGTAGATTCCCTATCTCTTCCTTTTTTGTTTGGTTTGCTGGGCATTTATCCTGTTCCTTTATCTTCTGGGTATTCCTCTGTCTCTTTATCTTGTTTAAATTGCTGATTTTGGGGTGTCCTTTCTGTATTCTGGCAGTTTGTGGAGTTCTCTTTATTGTGGCTTTTCCTCGCTGTGTGTGGGTTTGTACAGGTGGCTTGTCAAGGTTTCCTGGTTAGGGAAGCTTGTGTTGGTGTTCTGGTGGGTGGAGCTGTATTTCTTCTCTCTGGAGTGCAATCAAGTGTCCAGTAATGAGTTTGACCTGTCTATGTTTTTGGGGTTTCTTTGGGCAGCCTGTATCTTGAAGCTCAGGTTTGTGTTCCTTTGTTGCTGGAGAATTTGCTTGGTATGTCTTGCCCTGGAACTTGTTGGCCCTTGTGTGGTGCTTGGTTTCAGTGTAGGTATGGAGGCGTTTGATGAGCTCCTGTCAATTAATCTTCCTTGGAGTCAGGAGTTCCCTGGAGTCAGGGTTTGGATTTAAGCCTCCTGCTTCCAGTTATTGGTCTTATTTTTACAGTAGTTTCAAAACTTCTCCTTCTATACAGCACCATTGATAAAACATCTACGTTAAAGATGAAAAGTTTCTCTACCGTGAGGGTCACCCAGGGAGGTTCACAGCATTACATGGAGAGGAGAAGAGGGAGGAGGGAGTTAGAGGTGACCCGAATGAGATGAGGTGGAATCAATAGTGGAGAGAGTGGGCTAGCCAATAATCACTTCCTTATGTGCACTCCACAACTAGACTGCTCAGAGATGTTCACGGAGTTATACAGAGAAGAGAAGACGGAGGAAGGAGACAGAGGTGGCCAGAAGGATAAAAGGTGGGAATGAAAAGGAGGGAGACAGATCCAGCCAGTAATCAGTTCCCTAAGTGTTCTCCACCGTCTGGAACACACAGAAATTCACAGATTTGGGTAGAGTAGAGAGGGGTTAGGGAGGAGACACAGGCGACCTGGTGGAGAAAAAGGAGAGTCCAAAGGGAGAGAGAGCAGTTAAGCCAGTAATCTCGTTCCCTAGTGAAAAATGGGTACTGAAGATTGGGTTCTTAAAGGTACAAAATTGGTAACAAACACATAAAAGCAAAAATTAAAAATCTAGAGTAGAGTTTGGAATTTTAAAAGTACGATGTTAAAGAAAAGAAGAAGGAAAAGAAAGAGAGAAAAAACGAACAAACAAAAACAAACAAGGTTGTGAAAATTATAAAGAAACTATAGGTACAAAATAGATAACTAATACCAAAAAGCAAAAGTTAAAAATCTAGAGTAGAGTTTGGAATTTCAAATATACAATATTATATAAAAGAAGAAGAGAAAGAGAGAAAAAAAAAAAAGTCACAGAAATTATAAAAAAAACTATAGGTACAAAATTGATAACAAATACCAAAAAGCCAAAATTAAAAATCTAGAGTAGAGTTTGGAATTTCAAAAATACAATGTTAAAGAAAAGAAGAA
>NW_011494961.1:1266311-1284661 GCF_000754665.1 Bison bison bison
TGTTGTGAGTATTGTGGGTTCAGCTCATTTTTGGCTAGTTCCTTGGTCCAACTTTTATTTCTCAAGATCTATAGGCCCCTTCCTATGTAGTCAGTAATAACCACAGGGTTTTAATCTATTGCCTGTAGCTTCCAAGGCGGTTCCTTTTGTTATAGCTTCTTCTGTTTGCTGGACACTTCAGTGTCTGGTTTCCGCCCTGACACAAAGGGGACGGTGGAGGACACTATTTTTTTTTTTTTTTCTTTAGGCTCGCTTGTTCAGTCGCTCTGTGGGAGGAGGGAGGGATGCTGCAAACAAGTAACACTGGCGTGTGCTCACAGTGCCTCAGCCACACTGGGTCTGCCCCTGCTCACGGCGCATGTAGCCTCCCTGCCCACACTACTCAGGCTCTAGGTTGTTCTGCTGGGAACCATCTGAGGCCGGCCCTGGGCTCCCTGCACCTCCCAGGTCCAAGCCGCTCAGGTTCAGGCACTCGGGTAGTCCTCAGAGGTGCAGAGTCGGTTGGGCCTGCGTTTTGTGCCCTTCCCAGGTCCGAGCAGCTCAGGTGATGAGGTGTTTAGCGAGCGCGATTGCTGCGACTTATTGCCTCCCCTCCGTTCAGTTATCTAGGTGTACAACCAGCGCACCTTCTCAGGGAGATGTTGACCGTCCAGACCCCCCAAGAAGTTTTAGTTAGCAAAGAAGCCTGCTTACAGTTTTATAGATAATGTCTCTCTGGGGCTGTGATTGCCCCCTTCCGGCTCTGGCTGCCTGTCACTGGAGGGGGAAGGTCTACAGCCGGCTACCTCTGTTCAGTCCTTTGTTCCGTGCGCAGGCCTGGCGGTGTCTTAGGTTAGGGCTGGCTTTTCACGTGGTAGATATCCCACAGTCTGGTTTGCTAGCCAAGATTATTTCGCTCAGATAGCGCTCAGGGTTTTCAGGCCAGGTCCTTACTCTAAGCGATGCAGCCCGCGCCGCGCCTCACTGCCCAGCCCCCACTTGCTAATGGCGTGTGCAGGTGTCTGCACTGCTTTTCAGCTGGGGGAGTTACAGTAGGGCTTGCAATCTGAGAGTTTTAATTGTTTATTTATTTTTTCTCCCTGTTATGTTGCCCTCTGTGCTTCCAAAGCTTGGCACAGATTCTGCAGTGAGAAGGTTTCCTGATGTTTGGAAACTTCTCTCTTTTTAAGACTTCCTTCCCAGGACGGAACTCCGTCCCTCCCTCTTTTGTCTCTTTTTTTGTCTTTTATATTTTTTCCTACCTCCTTTCGAAGACTTGGGTTGCTTTTCTGGGTGCCTGATGTCCTCTGCCGGCATTCAGAAGTTGTTTTGTGGAATTTACTTGGCTTTTAAATGCTCTTTTGATGAATTTGTGGGGGAGAAAGTGTTCTCCCTGTCCTACTTCTCTGCCATCTTGGCTCCTCCCCCAGAAATAGTCCTTACTGCTCTTTAGTTTTGTTCATTCACTATGAAAAAGAAGTGTGTTAAAATATCTGATTATGTTTATAATTTATCTATTTCTCTTACTCTGATGTTCCTTTTTAAAAAATAAGCTTGAAATTCATATTATTAATATGTTTGCTATTTATTGGCCTTTTTTCATCTTTATGGAATGTCTCTTTGAGTCTGTAATGCCTCTTTTCATTTAAATCTCTTCTGTATGATATTAGTATAGAAGTTTACATTTTATTTCTAAAGGTTTTCAGCTTTTTACTTTTGAACAAGTCATGTCCTTATTTTTAAAATTTGTAAGCTTTGAATTTTAATGCATTATATTTTTTATCTAATGTAACAAACTTTAGCTTTTCAGTAAAGAAATAAGTCCTTTCATAATGAGTATAAATTTCTAAATTAGTTGAGCTTAATTTATCATTACCTGTTTTTCTTTTTTCCTGTCCTTTCTGTTCTTTGCCATTGTATTCCTCATTTCTCAACTTCATTTTACATACTTTTACATACTTTTTACATACTTTTCCTTTAATTTTTAATGTCCACACCTTATATACATATTTTACTGATTATTCTCGAGATTACATTCTTCACCTGTTATAACTGAACTTAACATAATTCAACTGCATTTCCCATTCCTTCTTTTCTATTATTTAGTCACGAAATTTTACTCATATATTTTATATGAGTAATTTATATTATGAGTATTTTATATGAGTAATTTAAATTTACTCATAAATTTTATATATATATGTTAAAAGACCCCACAAGACATTGTTATAATTACTGCTACAAATCATTGTTATATTTATATTATATATTTGCCTATTTTAGTACATTTCATTATTTGTTTCAATTCTACGATTTCATCTGAAATTACTGACTTTATCCTGAAAAAAATTCCTATACCTTATCTTAAAATTGAAACTTATTTGAAACAAAAATCTGCTTTTTTTTTTGTTCATTAATGCCTTCATTTACCTTCACTTTTGTGCTCTTTTTGTATGTACAGAATTTTAGGTTGGTAAGTGCACAGGTGTTGTTGCTACAGTTATTGTCATTTTCAGTACTTTAAAGACATCATTTTATTGTCTCTTGCCTTCATATTTTCTGTTAAGGAAGGCCTTAGTCTTACTGTTGCTGCTTTGAAATTATTGTCTCTGTTAACTTTGATGAGTTTTAATATTTTCTGCTTATATTGTCTTTTCAGCATTCTAAGACAAGACTAGATGTGATTTAGTTTCTATTTATCCTACTTGATATTTACCAAGCTTCTTGAATTTTTTGGTCATGATATTCATCATTTTTGGATGATTCTCAGACATTAATTCTTCAAATATTGTTTCTGTGCCATTTTCTTCATCATCTTCTGATATGCCAATACACACAATTTAGACCATTTAATTGTACATATTATGTGCATCTTGGCATTATATTACCATAATTGAAAATAAAACCTTTAATGGACAGGCACCTACTGGGAGACTGGCTGGAAATGGAGAAAATTTTAGAGAAAATGTGTATAAAACATTCCAGAGGTCACTGTAAGGTTGCATTTATGAAACTGAGCAACAGGTGAATGTCTACGAGAAACATTGGTCAAGGAAAACAGGAAGTATAAAAACAGAAGCAAAGAGAATGTTATACTCATGAAAGTATTTAAAAGTATAGGTAGCCAGACATATGAGAAAATGAAAATGATAACTTTTACTAGGTATAACTCTGTTATACAAGTTAAAAAATAAGGAAATCAGAACAAATGCTTATGACAAGAGAATACACACAAAGCATCCTATGTAGGTAGAAATGGATGACCACATTCCAGAAACAATTAGTGTGGTCTTAGACATCTCTCACTGGGGTACAGCAAGTTCTTGAACACTTTCATGGCACTGCACAAATCTGAGAGCAGGACAGTGGGCATGAATATCATAAAAGGGATTGGAAGAAAATAACTGCAGATGATGAGTTTCCTTTTATAAGTCTGGAGAAGGCAATGGCACCCCACTCCAGCACTTCTGCCTGGAAAATCCCATTGATGAAAGAGCCTGGTAGGCTGCAGTCCATGGGGTCGCTAGAGTCGGACACGACTGAGCGACTTCACTTTCACTTTTCACTTTCCACTTCCATGCATTGGAGAAGGAAATGGCAGCCCACTCCAGTGTTCTTGCCTGGGGAATCCCAGGGACGGGGAGCCTTGCTGGGCTGCTGTCTATGGGGTCACACAGAGTTGGACATGACTGAAGTGACTTAGCAGCACAATTCTAAGGAAGAAAAGAAAAAAGTATAGTTAGAATAATTAAAATTTAAGATATTTACCCTTTCATAGTGGCATATTGCACACTTATAAAATATGAAAGCACATCTACATCTTCAAAGGAAAACTTAGTATCCTAGAAATTATTTAGTTTTACTTTTCATAAATATTCAGTTAAATGCTCTATGCTGCACACTTTAAGAAACAGCTTTCAGGAGTTCTTGTATTTTGTGATTCTTAAAACTATGAACAAAAGTTGATATTTTGTGAATTTGTTCATTAGCTCAAGATCAGTTTCTAATTGTGTCATTACTTGAATGCAGTTTTTCATGTAACTTTGTTATTCTGTTACTAATATCAGAGGCATTAACCAAATTCTCTTAGTTATTTTGAGAAATTACTTTGACATGAATTTTATATAAGTGTTTTATGAGGCATCAGTTCAGTTCACTCGCTCAGTCATGTCTGACTCTTTGCGACCCCACGAATCGCAGCACGCCAGGCCTCCCTGTCCATCACCAACTCCCGGAGTTCACTGAGACTCACATCCATTGAGTCCGTGATGCCATCCAGCCATCTCATCCTCTGTCATCCCTTTCTCCTCCTACCCCCAATCCCTCCCAGCATCAGAGTCTTTTCTAATGAGTCAACTCTTCCCATGAGGTGGTCAAAGTATTGGAGTTTCAGCTTTAGCATCAGTCCTTCCAATGAACACCCAGGACTGATCTCCTTTAGGATGGACTGGTTGGATCTCCTTGCAGTCCAAGGGACTCTCAAGAGTCTTCTCCAACACCACAGGTCGAAAGCATCAATTCTTTGGCGCTCAGCTTTCTTTATAGTTGAACTCTCACATCCATACATGACCACTGGAAAAAATAGATCTTCACTGGGACTAAAATTCAATGTGCAATTTAACATCTGTGTTATTAATAACTTGTGCATGAGCTTTAATTTTTCTGAATGTATTTGCTCAAATTTAAAATAATAATACTGATGTCTACAGAATTGGAGCTTTGTTAAAATATCCATCTTTATGTATTAAATAAACCATTTAATTGTTCATAGAAATTTCCTAGATTTTGGGGGTAAAATGCCTTTTATTGTATGAGTTTGTGTACCTGTAATACTTTAGTACTTCTATTCAGTTTTCTTAATTACCAATAACAACCAAAAAATACTATCATATTTTTTATTCTCAAGAGAAAGGGCTCTTTTACTCTTCTATTCTTTGATGCTGATATTGTAAATCAGTATAGACCAGCCAGTTAGCTAGGGTTAGTTCCAGATTATGCTAGTTGTACCAGCATAGTTGTCAGTAGCATCTCCTTTTACTCACAGAATTGCCCAACTAAGACAATAGTATAGTGTCCCATTTTGTATGGCTCCAGCAATACCTCTGTGTTCTGCTTTGGTATGAGTTATTGTACACTCATTTTGACTTTAATTAAATTGACAGCTAAGGCTAAGTCTTCCCATTGGTACCTTTTTCTTGTTTAAGTTTCTGCATACTGCCTTGGATATAGATGTGATAAACAGATATTTACTGAGCTGTGTTTCAATCTTGATATTATAATTGGCATTATTTGGTAAAATATTTTTGTGAATGCTTTCATACACTTAAGGTTGGACCTTCCATATCAGAAAAATCTCTTCCTGTACTTACATTGTTTAAAGTTTGTATGAATGAGTGCAATAATAATATTTAAAAGGTCATTAATTAAAAGAGATATTATATAAGAGAAATTATAAAGATTTATTATCTTTTCATTTTTTAAGAACTCTACTAGATTCATCAGACACAGAAATAATTAAAAGGAAAAAAATAAGCCTCTGCTTCCTTGATCTCAAAGTGAGATAGATTGGTAATTGAAAAATATCTTCCCAGAAAAATCATAAATATAAATGTTAGTAATTATAAGTGGTTTAGTTAAATTTACATAATTGCTGCACTGGAATAGAATGTCAGATAGTGAAACCTAGAAGGTTTCCCTGAATTAGGGATTATTTGCTAAAATCTGAAGGAACATACTTCTGTTTCTGTTAATATGATGGCTTATATATGTTTCAAAATTCTCCCAGTGGGGGAAAAACACAAGAGCTTCTTAAAATATGATTGTAAATGTTAATTTACAAATGTATTTACTTTCACAAGATAATAAAGAATAATCAGATGAGAAAATGAATAAAGAAATGAAAAGTTTTAGTATGTTAGAATCAAATAACTACTTTAACAAACTCAAAATCTCAGAAACTTAAGATATTAGAACTTAGTGGGTTTTTTTTTTTTTTCTTCTTCTTCTTCTTTTTCTTCTTCTATAGAGCAATTCGATGCAAGTGTCTGGTGATGAATTCCATGTAGTAATTCTAAAATTACTCCTCACACATAGACACTCATTAGAGACTTGGAGTTCATTGCTTACATTTTCGGCTTATAATAAGTTACCTTTTGCAGCTCTGCTGGCACAACATTTTTGCCTTCTATTCCATTTTACTTGGCTTGTAAAAAGAGCAAATCCTCTTGAGCTCAACAGTTTTGTATCTAATGTGTTTCTAAATGTAGCGATTTGCTACCAATGTCCTTCTAAAATACCATTTTCAATTTCTTCTACAGTTTTAGCTTAGTAGGCACTTGATCTATATTGCAACTTATATATCTCAGCATTACTTAGCATGGGTATAGTGCAGGTTACACTAAAAAACCAAACAACTTAATACCACAGAATGAAACGAAACATTTCTCCTACCTTGATTAACGATTATATATCAAATTACTGTGTGACTCTGAGTTTTGCTTTGCGACATCTTTACTCTGAGCTGTTAGTACAGTTACTTCCAGGAAGATTGCTGGTCAGTTGAGCAGAAAAAAAAAGAGAGAGGTTTGTAGAACTAATACCATCTAATTAATGCTCTAGTCCCAAAGTGTTATGTTACTTTTACTTGTAGCTCATTGGATGGGACTAGTTCAGGAGGACCTCATTCAACTACAAATGAGGTCTTCCTGAACTAATCCTGTCTAGTCAGCTACAAATAAAGATGACAAGGCAATGGCAACCCACTCCAGTACTCTTGCCTGGAAAATCCCATGGACGGAGGGGCCTGGTGGGCTGCAGTCCCTGGGGTCGCTAGGAGTCAGACACGACTAAGCGACTTCACTTTCACTTTTCACTTTCATGCATTGGAGAAGGAAATGGCAACCCACTCCAGTGTTCTTGCCTGGAGAATCCCAGGGACGGGGGAGCCTGGTGGGCTGCCGTCTCTGGGGTCGCGCAGAGTCGGACACGACTGAAGCGACTTAGCAGCAGCAGCAGGAATGATGGCTCTTCGCATTGAGCGACTGAACTGAACCGAACTGAATGATGGCTCAGCAGCTGAAGAATCTCCCTGCAATGCAGGTGAGGCAGTTGTCTCAGGTTTGAGTCTTGGCTTCCGAAGATACCCTGGAGGAGGAAATGACAATCCATTCCAATATTCTTGCCTGGAAAATCCCTTGGACAGAGGAACCTGGCAGACGTGACTAAGCACGTTACATGCTAAGTTGCTTCAGTCATGTCTGAGTCTTTGTGACACTATGGACTATTGCCCGCCAGGCTCCTCTGTCTATGGGATTCTCTAGGCAAGAATACTGGAGTGAGTTGCCATGCCCTCCTCTAGGGGATCTTCCTGACCAAGGGATTGAACCCACATCTCTTATGTTTCCTGCATTGTCAGGCAGGTTCTTTACCACTAGCACCACCTGGGAAGCCCATTTGGACGACAACCACGAAGGAACTGGGAAATGTAATATATGTGTGTAGGAAATGTGCTGAGACAGAAATACTGGGAAACATCGGTAATTACTACTAGTATAGATCCATGTTTCTTTGTTCTAATTTTATGATGTTATGTGTTCTATGACGCCTCTACCAGCATCTTCTATGAATCTTAGCTGTTGTCACCTAACATTAAGGAAATGCCCTATGAATTATTAGAGCACTGCAAGTGACCAAATTATAGATTAGATAAAGTAATGCTAGTGCTGTAAAACTTAAACCTAAAACATCACTGACTTAACACAAGAAAGTTTACTTCTTGTTTACAAAAAGTTAAATAAGTGATATTGGAGGCTCTGCTTTAGGTGATTTAGGATCTACTCTCCTACAGTCCTGTGGCTCTGCCATTGTCAGTCAGCACATGGACACTGACCAGGGGACCGAAGAAAATAATTAAATGACTCTGTGAGAGATTTTTAATGTCTAGATCTGGAACTTTCATTTGTTACTTCGGCACATGTTCCGTTGTCTGGCACTTGGTCACACCACCACACCTAAATAAATATACATGAGCCAAGATAATGTTGATCTTGGTTGATTAATAATATTTCAGTAACATTTTAAGCTGTGTAAGGAGATCTAAAAAATTTGGTGCAGGGCTTCCCTGGTGGCTCAGACAGGTTAAGAATCCACCTCCAATGTAAAATATTTGGTGCAATGTCATTTAACTCTATCCTGGCCAGATATCACCCTTAAGATACCATCTAAGTTCTAGTAAATTTAGATGTTAGGCATCTCT
The DNA here is from genome assembly GCF_000754665.1 of Bison bison bison. NCBI lineage: Eukaryota > Metazoa > Chordata > Mammalia > Artiodactyla > Bovidae > Bison > Bison bison. Next base: position 1,274,545 of record NW_011494961.1, read on the forward strand.
TTTGAAGTCTGTGCTTTAAAATAATTCAGAAAATAATATTTGTCCATATTAGGGAATCTAGTAGAAACTTTTATAGAAGTAGGATCATAAAGAGAGATATCTTCATATATTTTCATTATAATATTCAAGAGAAAAATAAACCCACTCTGAAAAAAAGATGTCTCTAAAGAATTTTTCTTGTCCTGATTCCTTTATTGAGTAGGTGGGGAAAAAAATTTATGTTTAATTTGCAGAGAAGACAACGGTCATAAAATAGCATGGATAAATTTAAACTTTATTTTGTGAAATATATAAAAATAAAATGAGGCCATTTAAGAAATTATTTTGAAGTGTTCCTTATTTACAATGTTGTGTTAATTTATGCTGTATATACCATACAGCATATACACTCTATAGTATGTATATGTATAGTTATATATATATACATACACACGTTATTTTCAGATTATTTTCTATTATGGTTTATCACAAGATATTTAATGTAGTTCTCTGTGCTATACAGTAGGACCTAATTGTCTGTCCATTGTATATATAATATTTTGTGTATTCTAACCCAAAACTCCCAATCCATCCCTCCACAATTCGTTCTACCTCTTGGCAATCATAAGTCTCTTCTTTATGTCTATAAGTTTGTTTCTATTTCATAGATAAGTTCATTTGTGTCATATTTTAGATTCCACATATAAACAGTACCATATGCTATTTTTCCTTCTCTTTCTGACTTACTTTGTTTAGTGTGAGAATCTCTAGGTCCATCCATGTTGCTGCAGGTGACATTATTTCATTCTTCTTTTATGGCTGAGTTTATATATTTCATTGTATCTATGTACCATGTGTTCTTTATCCATTCATCTGTTGATGGGCATTTAGGTTGTTTCCATGTCTTGCTTATTATAAATAGCGCTGCAATGAATATTGGGGTGCTTGTTTCTTTTAAAATTATGGTGTTATCCAGATACATACCAAGGAGTGGGATCACTAGATCATCTGGCACCTCCATGTTTAGTTTCTTAAGGAACCTCTATACTGTTTTCTCCATAGTGGCTACGCAAATTTATATTCCCACCAACAGTGTAGGAGGGTTCCATGGGGGCATTTTTATATCAAGTTGTTTAAGTTGTTATCACACTTAGCCAACTATAAATTCAAATTCTCTCTGGAAAAGCACATATTCAAAACAGACCTCAAAGAATGTAGATTAATTTCCCAAGCATTTGCACTCATGTCAAAACACATGCATTCAAAAGAGAACCATGAGTGATAGACACAGGGAAACAAAAAACAAAGTAAATTCTTTGTTTTTGTAATTTTATATAGAATGCAATATAGATTAAATTTATACAACTCAAAATCAAAAGCTTAAAGATAAATTAAAAATAAGAATTACAGGAAGTCCAAGAGAATTTTAAAAATAAGTAATTCTAGAAATAAAAATCATAATACATGTTATTAAAGCACACTGAAATCTTAAGAGGCACACTAAGATAAACTTAAAGAAAAACTTAATAACTTGTACTTGAAAAAAATGTAAAGACATTAAAATATAGTACAGATATATAATTAGAAGAAATGGTGAAATTAAGATACATGAAAGGTAATGTAAGAATGCTCATAAGCATAATAATATTCAAGTAAAAGATGATAGAATGAAAAAGATATGATTTTTAAAAAGATATTAACCATTTCCATAATTGCAAATATATATTGTATTTAAAATATACAAACACTTTGCATTGGTGTTTAGTGAACAGGGCCAAGGGACTACAAATTTTGCAAAAGCAGTAGCTAAGAGTCAAAAATTGATGTCAAGGTTCACCAAATTATAGCAACAGTACTAAACATGCAATAAACTTATCTTCACAAAGGCCTGAAATCTAGTTCCAGATGGGCCCCAACCCATAAACTAATCACCATGTACTTTTTTTTTTTTTTTTTCACCATGTACTTTAATAGCATGCTAGAGAGCAAAATTAAATGTTTAGAGGAAGGTACCATTAGAAAGAATTTAAGTTATCTCCATCATTTTTCATACCAAATAGCCAATTTTTAATAAAAGATCATAAATCATGTTAATGGAAAGAGTTAAGTACAAAAAGAAGAGGAAGAAGGAAGAAAAGAAAGAGGTAGAGGATTGGGCAGAGAGAGAAAGAAAAATCAGAAGATAATAAGATAATAAAATTACCATACATGGATTTTAAAATAACCATGCTTAATTTATTCAGAAAATAGGTGATAAAATGGAAAATGGAGAATGTTGCCAAACATTTGTGATCAAAAAAGAGGGAGAATAAATAGTCTATGGATTGCTAACCACTACCAACAAAAACAAAGGAAAAACAAACAAACAAACCTACACTCACTGGAAAAGTTAACCTAGGAAAATAAAATAATTCAAACTGAAAAATTCAATAGGACAATGAAATTATTTAGAAAATTTGTAACCAGTGAGGCAAATCAACATAAAACACACAGGTAATGATGTAAATAGAGGAAGAAAAAAAAAAAAAAGATGTTAAATGACAAAAAAAATAACCAATTTAGTAATGCGTTTGATATCCTTTATTCAAGGAAAACATTATGGATTGGGAGAGTTCAGTGCTCATAAGCAGTGGGGTACTCTTTCTGACAGATGTCTAGGCAAGAGCAATTTTTTAGGGTGTTAGAAGCAGCAGTGCAGAGATGGCATGGTTTTGGCTGGGGTTGCATGGCTGACCGTCTTTAGAAAGATCAAGGAAAAGGGAAATATGTATACAGCCCAGAGTTGGCTTGGTGGTTCAGGATTGACTGACTAGATATTCTATGTTTCTGATTAAGAGGAGCATTTATAAGAACAGGAAAGTTCAGTTTGCTTCCATGGCACCCCGGGCAGAATGACTCCAACTTGGGCCTAGAAAATGTTTTCAAGGAAACATTGTCTCAAGAAAATTATCTTTTTATATGTGTGATTACATAATGAAAACTCATCTGGATGTAGGTATTTTTTTTTTTTTTCTGAAAGTATAGTATACTTCAATAAATAAGTTTATTTAAAGCATTAGTACTGATCATGGCATCACATTACCAGAAGCTTCTGGGGACAAGTAGAAGTCAAATCACATAGCATTTCATGAGGCAAATATTAAAGATTTTTGTTTATGTATAAGGTAATTGAAGATCCATTTACATATTTTAATAAAGGGCTTCATCTCAGCATCTCACTTACACTTTAGAATTCCCAATTCAGAAATGGGGAATGAAATGAAAGAGGGAAAGTGGATTTGGCAGAATAACTAATATTCTCTAAGATACGTAATGAGCACTTGTAACTTGAACTACTTTGTGGGTGTGGTTAGAGAGGGGCAGGGAGGGGGAGTTACTATCAAAATAAAATGATTACATTTAATGGATATAATTTAGGTTATACCAGTGGGACTTGATGCTGGGTCTGATTTGGGCATGGCTAGAGAAGGAAAGCGGAGAAGGCAATGGCACCCCACTCCAGTACTCTGGCCTGGAAAATCCCATGGACGGAGGAGCCTGGTGGGCCACAGTCCATAAGGTCGCAAAAAGTCAGACATGACTGAGCGATGTCACTTTCACTTTTCACTTTCATGCACTGGAGAAGGAACTGGCAACCCACTCCAGTGTTCTTGCCTGGAGAATCCCAGGGACGGGGGAGCCTGGTGGGCTGCCATCTACGGGGTCGCACAGAGTCAGACACAACTGAAGTGACTTAGCGGCAGCAGCAGAGAAGGAAAGGGTTAAATAATATCTCCAAAGTTTCTATCTTGTGTAACAGAATAACTGGAAATATCTTTTATTACTAGGTAACAATGCAAAATGTTTACTTACATAGTAACATGTAAACTTTCTGCTATGGTTTATAATGTTGAGGATGAAAAATTTTTAAGACATTCAAATAGAGATGCCAGAGAGTCTTTTTCCATCATAATCTCTGAGGAGACATCAGAACTGATGACATATTTTTGTAAATTTTCTATGTGTAAGTGTATTTTAAAACCAAGAATATGGATAAGATCATCCAGAGAGAGGACATTGATTGAGAAGAAAAGTCTTTCTAGGTCCAAACCTGGTGGGACTCAACTTCAAATTGTATTGCAGTTGAAAACAAATCTGCAAAGGAGACTGTGAATTGGGGTTCAGTGAGGAAGAAAGAAAATCATGAGAATATTACAAAAGAGAATGTAGGGCAAATGGGAGTTCAGGAATGGACAGGGAAGGAGCCACACTCTGGGGTAGAAGGAAGGCTGGTTTTAGTGACAGAGAAGCTGTGGTTTGGATCCAGTAGTAGGACTGTTTTGGTCATTGAGGCAAAAACCAGTGTGGTCAGTCACAAGTCATGTATGTGATAGAATCAAAACAATAAAATAAGTGAACGTTTTGAGAACATTGGTTATGAAGGAAAGCTTACTTCTTATTGGGAACAGGAAGAAGAGTGGGATCCACAGAATTTTGTTGTCATTGCTTTGCTGCTGCTGTTGTTACTGATTTTTGGAATGATGAGGTTTGAAAATATATTTTTAAAAATGAGAAAAATGTAGTTACATGCATCTGATTACATATTGAAGAGAAAGAATAGATAGTAAGTGAAAGAAAAGATAGCCAAAAAGAGCTCCAAGGCACAAATTGAGGCACTCTCTTTTCAGAGAGGAAGAGGTGCTCATCTGCTGCAGCAGGTGGTTGGATTCCAAACCGATGGGTTTTGTAACTGAATAAAAGAGAGACTGCTTCCAAATATGTGATTTTGGAATCAATTTTAAATATACCATTTTTAATATAAAATTATGTCCAAGCTTAAATTTTTAAGAAAAAAGTGTATATGTTCAGATACATAGTTTATATAATATGTGTGTATGTTGCTCAAATTGTATTAAGTGAATAAATTATTTGAAAGGAAGATTTTGCTATAACCAAGAGCAAGTCACATTGCTTATATAATTCATCAATTCATGATATACTCCTCACAATGCTCCATTTAAAACTATGGATATATTATTTTAATAAGATGAATTATATTCTTTAAAAGAGTATTAGGATTATATTTTATTATAATGAATATCTATTTACATAAAAATAAATGTAATTGAAAGAGTGACTCTATTTGTATCTCCATAACCCAACCTTTTCCTAATCTTTATTCAGTTGGTTTTATGTTGTGGATATAATAAAACATTTTAGTTGCTTGAGTTCTTTATAAGAAGGCATAACACCAAGCTTAGAGTTACACAGTGCTTGCCTCTGCAACAAGCTGTCAAAACTGAGTTCTGATTCTGAGATAAATCTCCTTGTCTCTTACATTCAGATATTTGAAAGTTTCAACAGTTAAAATGCATCTTAAGGCCAATATCTTAAGAAATTTTACAGCTATCAGTTAAGAGACAAAAATGATGATTTTTAACCCAATTCTTCCTTAATAAATTATGAGATTTTGAAATCTAGGACAGATAGGTGAGACCTAATTCATTTTTTCCAAATAATTACCATAAATGGGCAGAAATATGTAGCGAAATACAGTACGAGAAGGGAGAGGACTCTACATGTGTAACCAAATTTAAACAGCAATACACATGACTCTAATCCTCTTTAATATGCATTACAATTTCAGGTGTACAAAATTCAAGACTACAAGTATAGGCTTTAGAAGGCAACATGTGATCAATACTGTGTTTTTATGATGCAGAACTGTTTATGCATTAATGTTGTACAAAAGAATCACTTTAGATTATTTATTATTATTAAATAGTTTAGATTATTTTTTATTGAAATACTGAAGAGATACATTGTAAATAAATATAATCATTAATTCATTTCTAAGCCCTCTAAAGCTCCTATTCAGGCTTCCCTGGTAGCTCAGCTGGTAAAGAATCTGCCTGCAATGTAGGAGATCCCAGTTACATTCCTGGGTTGGGAAGATCCACTGGAGAAGGGATAGGCTACCCACTCCAGGATTCTTGGTCTTCCCTTGTGGCTCAGGTGGTGAAAAATCTGCCTTCAATGCGGGAGACCTGAGTTCAGTCCCTGTGTTGGGAAGATCCCCTGGAGAAGGGAAAGGCTAGATTCCAGTATTTTGGCCAAGAGAATTCCATGGACTGTATAACCATGGGGTCACAAAGAGTCGGACACGACTGAGCAACTTTCACTTAAAGCTCGTATTCAATACACATGATTTCTTTTAACAGTGGGATCTCAAATATGATATTTATTATTTGATTTGTTCAGTTTAAAATACATGAATACTAGCACTTCCAAGAAATTGATAGATAAACCAAGAGAAATAAAGCAATTTTGTAATTTTTTATGTGTAGATTAACCTCTTTAAAAAATGATGAATGGAAACAGTTTAAACATTTATCTCCACCTATGATCAGCTTCACTTTCCTCTTCACTTTCTGCCATAAGGGTGGTGTCATCTGCATATCTGAGGTTATTGATATATCTCCCGGAAATCTTGATTCCAGCTTGTGCTTCTTCCAGCCCAGCGTTTCTCATGATGTACTCTGCATATAAATTAAATAAGCAGGGTGACAATATACAGCCTTGACATACTCCTTTTCCTATTTGGAACCAGTCTGTTGTTCCATGTCCAGTTCTAACTGTTGTTTCCTGACTTGCATATAGGTTTCTCAAGAGGCAGGTCAGGTGGTCTGGTATTCCCATCTTTTTCAGAATTTTCCACAGTTTACTGTGATCAACACAAACTAAAAAGCATCTTGATGAAAGTGAAAAAGGAGAATTAAAAAGTTGGCTTAAAGCTCAACATTCAAAAAACTAAGATCATGGTATCTGATCCCATCACTTCATGGCAAATAGATGGGGAAACAGACTTTATTTTTGGGGGGCTCCAAAACACTGCAGATGGTGATTGCAGCCATGAAATTAAAAGACACTTACTCCTTGGAAGGAAAGTTACGACCAACTTAGATAGCATATTCAAAAGCAGAGACATTACTTTGCCAACAAAGTTCTGTCTAGTCAAGGCTATGGTTTTTCCAGTGGTCATGTATGGATGTGAGAGTTGGACTGTGAAGAAAACTGAGCGCAGAATAATTTATGCTTTTGAACTGTGGTGTTGGAGAAGATTCTTGAGAGTCCCTTGGACTGCAAGATCAGCCCTGGGATTTCTTTGGAAAGAATGATGCTAAAGCTAAAACTTCAGTACTTTGGCCACCTCATGTGAAGAGTTGAATCATTTGAAAAGACTCTGATGCTGGGAGGGATTGGGGGCAGGAGGAGAAGGGGATGACAGAGGATGAGATGGCTGGATGGCATCACTGACTCAATGGACGTGAGTCTGAGTGAACTCCAGGAGTTGGTGATGAACGGGGAGGCCTGGCATGCTGCAATTCATGGGGTCACAAAGAGTCGGACACGACTGAGCGACTGAACTGAACTGAACTGATGATCAGCTTCCTAGATTTGCACATTTTACTGTATAGATGTTATTGTAATTATGTCATGATATAAAAAATAATTTATAAAAAGATAACTTTTAGATACAAATGGGGGAAATTTTTAGTTCTAAGTGAAACAGTATAAATAGACCCAGGACAATTGTCCTGTTTTGATTCAACAACTGAAAAAGTTACATACTGGGTTAACTTAATGTTGATCTAGATTTGACAGTTTCAGAAAAGGCAAACTCTCTTCTTCTATAAACTGTTGTTTTGTAGTGTGTGCATGCATGTGCTAAGTCACTTCAGCAGTATCTGACTTTGACCCTATGGACTGTAGCCCACCAGGCTCCTCTGTCCATGGGACTCTCTAGGCAAGAATACTGGAGTGAGTTTCCATGCCTTTATCCAGGGTATCTTCCTGACCCATGGATCAAACTTGTGTCTCCTGTATCTCCTGCATTGCAGGCTGATTCTTTACATTTGAGCCATCAGGGAAGCTGGTTGTTTTGTAGTATACATACTATATTCTAAGGCTGGCTTTCCTTATGGTGGCAAAGTTACTGGCAGCAACCTCTGATGCTAAGATGTTCCATGTAGAATCTGAAGGATGTGAATGGAAATTCTAAGGAGCTGCAGCTGATTTCTCCTCATGTCTCATTACAAAACAGAATTATTGCCCACTTTTTAGCCAGTTACTCTGGATAAATGAGGAGAAGTGGTAATCAGGTTAAGAAAATCAGGTTTTCCAAGGAATTCCAGAAAATGATGGGATCAATTTACTAAAAAGCAACTGGGTTACTTCCAGGATGTGTGGATATCCAAACTAAAACTATGGAACTGTTACAGATGTAACTGAAGAGTATACCTGAGCCCAAACTGGTAAATGTGGCATATTTGTACTTGTAAACAATTACCTGTTAATGTTTACCTATATTGGGTTTCCTATATATAGATTTTCTAGAAGGAAAAAGAAAACAAAACTAGAAAATATGAATTAAACTGAAGAACAGTTTTTCTATTTCCCAACTTTCAAAGTGAACTTAAGATTATGGTTTATGTATAGCCTCATACATGTATTCCTTATTGACAGTAAGCAACAAATGGAAAGATAATGAAAATAGTGTATGTTTAAAAAAAGTTTTAAGTGCTTGGAAAAATATAGCTGAGCTCTTCTCAACATGTATTATTCAGTTCAGTTGCTCAGTCGTGTCCAACTCTTTGGGACCCCCATGAACTGCAGCACGCCAGGCCTCCCCCAGAGTCCACGCAAACCCATGTCCATGGAGTCAGTGATGCCATCCAAATATCTCATCTTCTGTCATTCCCTTCTAATCCTGCCCTCAATCTTTCCCAGCATCAGGGTCTTTTCAAATGAGTAAGCTCTTCCCATCAGGGGGCCAAAGTACTGGAGTTTCAGCTTCAACATCAGTCCTTCCAGTGAACATCCAGGATTGATTTCCTTTACAATGGACTGGTTGGATCTCCTTGCAGTCCAAGGGACTCTCAAGAATCTTCTCCAACACCACAGTTCAAAAGCATCAATTCTTCATTGCTCAGCCTTCTTTATAGTACAACTGTCACATCCATACATGACCACAGGAAAAACCGTAGCCTTGACTAGACTGACCTTTGTTGACAAAGTCATGTCTCTGCTTTTTTTTTTTTTTTTAATTTTATTTTATTTTTAAACTTTACAATATTGTATTGGTTTTGCCAAACATTGAAATGAATCTGCCACAGGTATACCTGTGTTCCCCACCCTGAACCCTCCTCCCTCCTCCCTTCCCATACCATTCCTCTGGGTCGTCCCAGTGCACCAGCCCCAAGCATCCAGTATCGGGCATCAAACCTGGACTGGGGACTCGTTCCATATATGATATTATACGTATTTCAATGCCATTCTCCCAAATCATCCCACCCTCTCCCTCTCCCACAGAGTCCATAAGACTGTTCTATACATCAGTGTCTCTTTTGCTGTCTTGTATACAGGGTTATTGTTATCATCTTTCTAAATTCCGTATATATGTGTTAGTATACTGTATTGGTGTTTTTCTTTCTGGCTTACTTCACTCTGTATAATAGGCTCCAGTTTCATCCACCTCATTAGAACTGATTCAAATGTATTCTTTTTAATGGCTGAGTAATACTCCATGGTGTATATGTACCACAGCTTTCTTATCCATTCATCTGCCAATGGACATCTAGGTTGCTTCCATGTCCTGGCTATTATAAACAGTGCAGTGATGAACATTGGGGTACACGTATCTCTTTCAATTCTGGTTTCCTCAGTGTGTATGCCCAGCAGTGGGATTGCTAGATCATAAGGTAGTTCTATTTCCAGTTTTTTGAGGAATCTCCACACTGTTCTCCATAGTGGCTGTACTAGTTTGCATTCCCACCAACAGTGTAAGAGGGTTCCCTTTTCTCCATACCCTCTCCAGCATTTATTGCTTGTAGACTTATGGATCACAGCCATTCTGACCAGCGTGAAATGGTACCTCATAGTGGTTTTGATTTGCATTTCTCTGATAATGAGTGATGTTGAGCATCTTTTCATGTGTTTGTTAGCCATCTGTATGTCTTCTTTGGAGAAATGTCTATTTAGTTCTTTGGCCCGTTTTTTGATTGGGTCGTTTATTTTTCTGGAATTGAGCTGTAGGAGTTGCTTGTATATTTTTGAGATTAGTTGTTTGTCAGTTGCTTCATTTGCTATTATTTTCTCC
>NW_011494961.1:1284761-1300175 GCF_000754665.1 Bison bison bison
GATTCTGAAGGCTGTCTTTTCATCTTGCTTATAGTTTCCTTTGTTGTGCAGAAGCTTTTAAGTTTAATTAGGTCCCATTTGTTTATTTTTGCTTTCATTTCCAATATTCTGGGAGGTGGGTCATAGAGGATCCTGCTGTGATGTATGTCGGAGAGTGTTTTGCCTATGTTCTCCTCTAGGAGTTTTATAGTTTCTGGTCTTATGTTTAGATCTTTAATCCATTTTGAGTTTATTTTTGTGTATGATGTTAGAAAGTGATCTAGTTTCATTCTTTTACAAGTGGTTGACCATGCTATCTAGGTTGGTCATCAATTTCCTTCCAGGGAGTAAGCATCTTTTAATTTCATGGCTGCAGTCACCATCTGCAGTGATTTTGGAGCCCAGAAAAATAAAGTCTGACACTGTTTCCACTCTTTCCCCATCTATTTCCCAAGAAGTGATTGGACCAGATCTCATGATCTTAGCTTTCTGAATGTTGAGCTCTAAGCCAACTTTTTCACTCTCATCTTTCACTTTCTTCAAGAGGCTCTTTAGTTCTTCTTCACTTTTTGCCATAAGGGTGGTGTCATCTGCATATCTGAGGTTATTGATATTTCTCCTGGAAATCTTGATTCCAGCTGTGTTTCCTCCAGCCCAACATTACTCATGATGTACTCTGCATAGTAGTTAAATAAATAAGTAGGGTGAAAATATACAGCCTTGACGAACTCCTTTTCCTATTTGGAACCAGTCTGTTGTTCCATGTCCAGTTCTAACTGTTGCTTCCTGACCTGCATACACGTTTCTCAAGAGGCAGGTCAGGTGGTCTGGTATTCCCATCTTTTTCAGAATTTTCCACAGTTTATTGTGATCCACAGAGTCAAAGGCTTTGGCATAGTCAATAAAGCAGAAATAGATGTTTTTCTGGAACTCTCTTGCTTTTTCCATGATCCATTAGATGTTGTCAGTTTGATCTCTCGTTTCTCCACCTTCTCTAAAACCAGCTTGAACATCTCAAGTTCACGGTTCATGTATTGCTGAAGCCTGGCTTGGAAAATTTTGAGCATTACTTTACTAGCATGTGAAATGAGTGTAATTGATTGCAGTAGTTTAAGCACTCTTTGGCATTGCCTTTCTTTGGGATTGAAATGAAAACTGACCTTTTCCAGTCCAGTGGCCACTGCTGAGTTTTCCAAATTTGCTGGCATATTGAGAGTAGCACTTTCACAACATCATCTTCCAGGATTTGAAATAGATCAACAGGAATTCCATCACCTCCACTAGCTTTGTTCGTAGTGATGCTTCCTATGGCCCACTTGATTTCACATTCCAGAATGTCTGGCTCTAAGTGAGTGATCACATGTATATTTTTTATCAAAATTACATCAAATCTAAAATTTGAGGTTCTGTCAATTGGGTAAAATTTATTTTTAATGAGATTAAATATGATGAGTAATTTTAATTTAGAAAGAAACTGTATGGAATTTTAATTAGCACCAAGCTAATTATTATTGGTATAAATTTTTATTTTGCTTTTCTTTTGTAGTATTGGCTCCAATATATGTTGTGTGATTGAAAAAGTCTTAAAAAATAAAACATTTTTAATAGTTTTGATTAATTTCTTCAGAATAGTTTTACATGTGTGTAGCAGGAAATTCTTATTCTAAATATAAACTCATCTTTTCATGAGAGGAAAAAATGTGCTAACATTACCCTTGTTATTTAAAATAATTTAATGAATGCTACATCACATATTTTAGTATTTATTTTAAATGTCACCATGGATATGTTAATTTTGATATTTCCCTTATTCTATTTAATCTCTTGAGATGTGTCTTTTTTTAGTACTAGAAAATGTACAGTGTGCAAATAACATTCATGTTTTTATTTTTTAATTTTAAATTTATCATCACTGGTAACTATCAAGTTGTGTTTCTTTACACCTCAAAATGGAGATACTCTGTTTTGCATGATTATCTGAGGACTATGCTTTGTAATGTTTTTTACCTTCAAACTTTTAGAAATTTGCAAAACACCACCTGAATTTTCTAGCAAAGGAAAATACAGTAAGAAAGAACTCAGTGTTTTTTACACCAAGCCTTACATCCAATAACAAATATGTATCTGAAATTCAAAGGTAATGTTTTCTTAAATTATACAAACAGTTTTTTGTAAGCCTATTTTTTTTAAATAATTGATTCAAGTAAAAGTCACATTCCATATATCCCTTAACTTTCCATTATACTTCATGCTCTTAATTCACCTATGTTCAGTATTATCTTCTTACATTCTACCAGAATTTCACTTTTTAAAAACTATCATTTTATAGACACAACATTTTGAACTTTAATTTTCTTTTCTTTAGTGAAGTTCTCGGGCCATGTTTTGGATTCTAAAATCAGAATGTTAAATTCAGTTGTGTGATAAGGTGAGAGTTGCAGAACACATCTCTCTTTTCATTAAATTAATATTTTAGCAGGAATATTTTGAAGCAATTTTCTCAGTTTTGTTTTCTGATCCAGTGGAATGAGCATAATGAACAGAGGGTGATCACAGATAGAAAAGAATGGTGACTTTCCAAAGAGTCATGGGGAAATTGATTTGGTAATGCCTAATTTGGTGATATACCAGTAAAATCTTTTCAGTTCTTGCTTATTTTATGTCCCCCTATATAGATCTTTTTGACTAGACTCTTATGTAGGTGTTAATCTGATTTAAAATATTTATGTAAATCATCAGAATCATTGGTTAATAGTTAATTCAGTCGAGGGAAGAAGCTAGCTCAGTAGACTCTGAATGGCACATGCTGTTTTCCTCCTTGTATCTGTTATATATGAAAATGAAGATTAGATGCTATCAGCAGAAAAAAAGATTGTTTTAAATATGAGACTTTTAAGCAAACCTCACAGTAACCACAAAATATGTGCAGAGTGGAGACATAAAATAATAAAAGGAAAATTGTGAAAAATATCATGTAAAGCCACCAAACTAAAATGGCAGAAACAGAAGGAAAAAGAAGCAATCTATATACAGAACAACCAGAAAACAAAAGAAAAATGGCAATACTAAATCCTCAACTATCAACAATTACACTAAATGTAAATGGATTGAATTTATCTGTCAAAAGACAAACAGTGGCTAGATGGATTAATAAACAAAAGACCCAATATATGCTGCCTCCAAGACATTCACCAGTTCTAAAGACAATCAGGCTAAAATTGAAGGTATAGAAGGTGATACTCCTAGCAAGTGATAGCTGAAAAAAGCAGGTGTAGCTGTACTCATATCAGAAAAAATAGACTTCAAGCCAAAGAGGTAACAAGAGACAAAATTGGAGATTGTATAATGATAAAGGTGATAATTCATCAAGAAGACACAATATTTATTAATGCATATACACCTAACATAGGACAGCCAAAATATATAAAACAATTATAACAGACGTAAAGGGAGGAATTGACAAGATAATAATAGTAGGGGACTTTAACACTCTACTTTCATCAGTTGATGAATCATCCAGATAGAAAGTCAACAGGAAACAGGGAAAAACGGCCTTTAGTGAAACAGTAAACTGGATAGTTTGATATGTTTCTACAGAATATTCCATCCAAATGTAGCAGAATGCATATTCTTCTGAAGTGCACATGGAACCTCCTCAAGATAGATCATATGTTGGGATATGAAACAAGTCTCACTAAGTTTAAGAAGATAGCAGTTATAATAAGTGCTTTTTACAACATGAAGTAGAAATAAGCTATAAAAAAAGAACTGGAATTATGTTTAGACAGAATAGTGTGCTTCGGAACAACTATTAGGTCAATGAAGAAATCAAAGGAGGAAAAGAATACCTGAAAGCAAATAAAAATGAAATAGAGCAGTACAACATACTAAAATATATTTAGTGCAAAAAAAAAGAAAAAATAGTACTAAAAGGAAAGTTTGTAGCAATATAACAATACAGGCCTACCCCAAGAAACAAAAAAAAACTTCAAATAAAGAATCTAGCCATACACCTAAAGGAACTAGAAAAAGTAAGAACAAATGAAGTCCAGAGTTAGTAGAAAGAAGTAAATAGACTAAAATGACAATATAAAAGATAAACAAAATTGGTAAAACTTTTAGCTAGACTCACTGAGAGAACAAAGAAAGTGCTAATAAATCAGAGAAGAAAGGAAAATTACAATGGATACCTAGGGGGAAAAAAAAAAAGGATTATAAGGGAACAATATGAGCTGCTATGCTATGCACAACAGATTGAACAACTTAGGGGAAAAGGGGGCAAATATTAAAATCATGCAAATATTCAGAACTCAATCATGAAGATATAGAAAATCTGTACATTCATCAATAGTACAGAGATTAAAACATTAAACACATCGTTCCTCCTCAGGGGCTTCCCTGGTAGCTCAGCGGTAAAGAATCCATCTGCCAGTGCAGGAGACACAGATTCAATCCCTGATCTGGGAAGATCCCACATTCTGTGGAGCAAATAAGCCCACGTGCCACAAATACTGAAGCCCATGCATCCTCAACAAGAGAAGCCACTCAATGAGAAGCCCATTCACCACAACTAGAGAGTAGCCCCTGCTTCCTGCAAATAGAGAAAAGCTCCGTGCAGCAACAAAGACTAGCACGGCCAAAAATAAATGAAATTTTAAAATACTTTGAAAGCTCCTCCAAAATACAAGGCCAGAATGATATGGGTTCACAGGTGAGTTCTACCAAACAGGCAAAGATTTAATACCTGTCCTTCTCAAACTATTCCATAAAACTGAAGGGGAGAGAGCACTTCCTGTCTAATTTTACGAGACCAACATCACCCTGATACCAACATCAGACAAAGACCATACAAAAAAATGAAAATTACAACAAATGTGTCTGTTGAACACAGATATAAACGTCTTCAACAAAATATTAGCAAGCCAAATAGTGTAATGTATTAGAAGTATCAGGGATTCCTAGGTGGTTCAGTGGTAAAGAATCTGCCTGCCAATGCAGGAAATGCATGTTCAATCCCTGAATCAGGACAGTCCCCTGGAAAAGGAAGTGGTAGCCCTCTCCAATGGGAAATCCCATGGACAGAGGAGCCTGATGGGCCACAGTCTATGGGGTCACAAGAAAGTAGGACACAGCTTAGTGACTAAATAACAACAACATTAGAAGTATCACATATCATGATTAAGTGGGACTTATTCCAGGGATCGATGATGGTTCAATATTTGCAAATCAATCAACATGATGGACCACATTAACAAAATGAAAAATCAAAATCTGGGATTATCTAAGTAGATGCAGAAATAACTTTAACAAAATTCAATAATGATTTATGAAAAAAAAAATCTCAATAAAATGTAGAAGGAACATTCCTCAACATAATAAAAGCCATTTATAACAAACCTGCTGCTAACATCGTACTGAGTGGTGAAAAGCTGAAAGCTGTCCTACAACAAGGAACAAGACGACAGTGCCCACTCTCACCACTCTTACTCAACAGAATATTGGAAGCCTTAGCCAGAACAATTAGGAAGAAAAATCAATAAAAGACGTCCAAATTGGAAAGGAAGAAATAGAACTTTAACTACTTGTGGATGACATGATTTTATATATAGAAAACCCTAAAGACTCCACAAAAATAAATGAATACAGTAAAGTTTCAGTGAGCAAAATCAGCATACAAAATACTTTTGCCCTTCTGTTTGCTTACAGTGAGTTGGCAGAGAAATTAAGAAAACAATCCTAATTATAATAGCATCATATATAATAAAATACATAGGAATAAATTTAACCAAGGATGTGAAAAATCTATACACTGAAAACTATATGACATTGTATTAAGAAAATGAAAACTATATAAACAAATGAACACTCTGCTCACAGATTGGAAAATTAACATTGTTTAAATATCCATATTGGTTCAATGGTCCAACATTGGTCCATATTTCCTAAAGCAATCTACAGATTCACTGCAATCCATATCAAAATCCCAATGATATTTTTTCACATGAGAACAAAAAAAATTCTAAAATTTATTTGGCAGCACCAAAGACCACTAATAGCCAAAGTAATCCTGAGAAAAATAACAAAGCTGGAGGTATCATACGCTCTGATTTCAAGTTCATTATAAAGCCAGAGTAAACAGAACAGCATCGTGTTGGCAGAAAGATACATAGGATAGTACATACAATGGAACAGAATTTAGAGCCCAGAAATAAAAGAACACATATATGGAAAATTAATTTATGACAGAGGAGCAAAAAAAAAGGGCAAATGGAGAAAGCATAGTCTCTGTAATAAATAGAGTTGGGAAAACATGAGCAACATACAAAAAAAAAAAAAAAAG
This sequence comes from Bison bison bison, assembly GCF_000754665.1. Taxonomy (NCBI): domain Eukaryota; kingdom Metazoa; phylum Chordata; class Mammalia; order Artiodactyla; family Bovidae; genus Bison; species Bison bison. The sequence continues at coordinate 1,291,081 of NW_011494961.1, forward strand.
AAACTAGACCACTCTCTCACTGTAAACACTCATCAACTCAATATTTGTAAAAGACCTGAATATTAGACTTGAAATCATAAAACTCCTAGAAGGAAACCCAGGCAGTATGCTGTTTGACATGGTCTTAAAAAATGTGTTTCTTGATTTGTCTCCTTAGGCAAGGCAAACAAAAATGAAAGTAAACAAATGTGATTGCGTCAAACAAAAAAGCTTCTACACAGCAAAGGAAATCATCAATAATGCAAAAAGACAACCTGCTGATTGGGAGAAGATTTGCAAATTCTATAACCTATACGTTTTTAATATCCAAAATATATTAAAACCTTAATACCACTCAACAAAAACAAAAACCCACATGACCCAATGAAAAACTAAGCAGAGGTACTGAATAAACAGTTTTCTAAAGAAGACACACAGATGACAATAAGCACATGAAAAGATGTTCAACCTCACTCATTATTAGGAAAATGCAAATCTGTGATTATAGCTATAAAATTTAATAATATATTTTCATTGTTTGTTTTCAGGACCCGATTAACTCATTAACATACAAATTATTTGTGTAATTGACATTTAATAGCCCAAAGCTTTATGCTAAGGATATAATAAAACTTTCACTTGTCCTTTATTTTATACCTGGTGGAAGGTGAACTACAATTTGTATCCATAAAATAAGAATAAAGTTAAACACCTTGCCTTTCAGTAATATTTATTGACGAATCCCTTTTGTCCCATTTCATAGATATATACTTCCAGAGTCTCCGGGACTTGCCATAATCTCCCTTAAATTGACATGATCAAGAGGGATATTAGAACACAAAACAGATTGAATAAAATGTAGACAATAAAACAAAGTTTCTTTCTTTGTTGAATAGTTTCAAAGAGAAGAAAAATGAAAAACATCAATTAAACAAACATGGCTTCAGTACAGCAGAAGTACAACTTTACTTATAAAATAAAAATACATTTGAAGACAGAGAGTTTATCACCTCATTAATATGCTATTAGTCCTCTTTTATTTTGTACTTGGTAATGGCCATAGCTGTTTTCGACGTTCACAATTTATTGATGCCTCCTCTCTGTACAGGGTTGAAATTTTTTTTTTCAAAATTTATACTTGAATCGATAGCATATTTAAGGGTATATGATAAGGCCAGAGTAGAATAAGTGTGGTGAAGAAAGAGTAAATGAAAATAAGGGTGAGGAGGCTCCCTTTCTTCTTTTATTATTAATTCAGGAATGGAAATATCTCAGAATAGAAGTAGGAACAATGCTGAGCATAGGAAAAAAGATTGTTTCAAGTGATTAATAAATTAGATAAAATTATTTGTTCAAGTTTCTACATAATTCTGTTCATTAGGATGAGTAATATGAAAGAAATATAATTGGGACAGATTATTTGCATTATATTCATTTACCTGCAGAGATCTTTCTATATAGTAAGTAAGTAGTGACTGAGTGACGAAAGGAAGAGGTTAACACATAAAGGAATGAAGGATAGAGATACAATATTCACCTTGCCCGGTTCCTCTGATGGCATCAGTGAGGTAATCAGAATGTTCTAATAATACACGGATTCCTAAGGGAAAAAAACTGCAAACCCATCAATCACCAGGTGGAGTAAAATAAATTTTGAAATCATTCAAGCTTTTTTGAAACTTTTCCAGCAACCTTTTGCAGGTGTTTTTAATAGAGAAAATGTGCCCATCTGCGACTGTTTACCCACAAAGACTGTTTCAACAGACCCATAGATTCAAAACAGCCCAACATTCAGCAGACTCATATTATGTACATAAGCATGTGTGATTAATTTTATTTACCATAGTGTATTACTGTGTGTATTTATTCAAGAATGAACAATGGGGAAGATATGGACCCAGCTGTCTGTGATTTAGCATTCAAGTTATTTGGACCAAGTGACTAAGCTATTACATGCTCCTCCAAAAAGGAGTCTATGATAGTCACTAAGCACCTGAAGCTCTGAATGTTGTTGCTGATTGCCTTTTGTTCAGAGTTTTCCATTTGTGAGTGGTATTACAGCATGCTGTGCTATCTGCAGCTGCGTCTTTACTAAAGCGTTGCTGTGGCACTGGCATCGAAACCCAGAGGTGACTCTGGAGTTCACAAAAAACATGTAGAGGAAGAAAGAGTGGTGGATCTCTGTGAGACAACTTACTTGCATGGTTCTCATCTCTGTCTTCACATTAAAACCATTGAAGGAGATTTCCATACCTGCCAGCACTGATCCTATCAATTAATTCAATATCTGGGATGGGATGAGGGCATCATCTTTTATATTCACTTATTTTCACATCTCCTCAGGTAATTTCTCTGTGGTGTCAGAGTTGAGAAGTCCTTTGCTGTATAGAAAATGCATATATTATTTTGAGAGAAATAGAAAATAAATATCAAACGTAAGATTTTTTAAAAAAACTAAAAGAAGTGGATCCAAATTTGGTGTAAAGAGTTAGGTAAGAACAGTAATATAGGAATAGCCCAAATTTGATATGCTTTAATTAAATATAGTTTATAACAAAGAAGTAGAGGAAAACAACACAATGGGAAAAACTAGAGATCTCTTCAAGGAAATTGGAGATATCAAAGGAATATTTCATGTAAGGATGGGCATAGGAAAGGAAAGAAATGGTAAGAACCTAGCAGAAGTAGAAGACATGAAGAGGAGGTGGCAAGAATGCACAGAAGAACTGTACAGGAAAGGTCTTAATGACCCGGATAACTAGACTGCTGTGGTCACTCACCTAGAGCCAGACATCCTTTTTAAAAAAAATTAATTAATTTTAACTGGAAGCTAATTATTTTAAAATATTGTGGTGGTTTTTGCCATACACTGACATGAATCAGCCACGGGTATACATGTGTTCCCCGTCCTGAACCCCCTCCCACCTCCCTCCCCATCCCATCCCTCAGGGTCATCCCAGTGCACCAGCCCTGAACACCCTGTCTCATGCATCAAACCTGGACTGGCGATCTGTTTCACATATGATAATATACATGTTTCAATGCCATTCTCTCAAATCATCTGACCCTTGCCTTCTCCCACCAAGTCCAAAAGTCTGTTCTTTACATCTGTGTCTCTTTTCTGTCTCGCATATAGAGTCATCGTTACCATCTTTCTAAATTCCATATATATGCGTTAGTATACTGTATTGGTGTTTTTCCTTCCGACTTACTTCACTCTGTGTAATAGGCTCCAGTTTCATTTACCTCAGTAGAACTGATTCAAATGTATTCTTTTTAATGGCTGAGTAATACTCCATTGTGTATATGTTCCACAGCTTTCTTATCCATTCGTTTGCAGATGGACACCTAGGTTGCTTCCATGTCCTGGCTATTGCAAACAGTGCTGCAGTGAACACTAGGGTACACATGTCTCTTTCAATTCTGGTTTCCTTGATGTATATGCCCAGCAGTGAGATTGCTGGGTCATAGGGCAGATCTGTTTCCAGTTTTTTAAGGAATCTCCACACTGTTCTCCGTAGTGGCTGTACTAGTTTGCATTCCCACCAACAGTGTAAGAGGGTTCCCTTTTCTCCACACCCTCTCCAGCCTTTATTTTTTGTAGACTTTTTGATAGCAGCCATTCTGACCAGCATGAGATGGTACCTCATTGTGGTTCTGATTTTCATTTATCTGATAATGAATGACGTTGAGCATCTTTTCATGTGTTTGTTAGCCATCTGTATGTCTTCTTTGAAGAAATGTCTGTTTAGTTCTTTGGCCCATTTTTTGACTGGATCATTTATTTTTCTGGAATTGAGCTGCAGGAGTTGCTTGTATATTTTTGAGATTCTATGTCAGTTGCTTCATTTGCTAGTATTTTCTCCCATTCTGAAGGCTGTCTTTTCATCTTGCTTATAGTTTCCTTCATTGTGCAGAAGCTTTTAAGTTTAATTAGGTCCCATTTGTTTATTTTTGCTTTTATTTCCATTACTCTGGGAGGTGAGTCATAGAAGATCCTGCTGTGATTTATGTCAGAGAGTGTTTTGCCTATGTTTTCCTCTAGGATTTTTATAGTTTCTTGTCTTATGTTTAGATCTTTAATCCATTTTGAGTTTATTTTTTTGTATGGTGTTAGAAAGTGTTCTAGTTTAACTCTTTTACAAGTGGTTGACCAGTTTTCCCAGCACCATTTGTTAAAGAGATTGTCTTTTCTCCATTGTATATTTTTGCCTCCTTTGTCAAAGATAAGGTGTCCATAGGTGTGTGGATTTATCTCCGGGCTTTCTATTTTGTTCCATCAATCTATATTTCTGTCTTGGGGCCAGTACCATACTGTCTTAATGACTGTAGCCTTGTTAATATAGCTCTCCAGAGAACTTTCTTGCACTCCAGAGATAAGAAATTCAGCTCCACCACCAGGACACTGACACAAGATTCCCTAACTGGGAAATCTTGATAGACACGCTTTAGTGTGAAGTCAAATAGGCCTTAGGAATCATTACTACAAACAAAGCTAGTGGGGGTGATGGAATTCCCGCTCAGCTATTTAAAATTATAAAAGATGATGCCGTTAAAGTGCTGTACTCAAGATGCCAGGAAATTTGAAAAACTCAGCTGTAGCCACAGGACTGGAAATGATCAGTTTTCATTCCAGTCCAAGGAAGGGCAATGCCAAAGAATTGTCAAACTGCCATACAATTGTGCTTGTTTAACATGCTAGCAAGGTAATGCTCAAAATCCTTCAAGCTAGACTTCAGGAGTTCATGAGCCAAGAATGTCCAGATGTACATGCTGAGTTCTGAAGAGGCAGAAGAAGCAAAGATCAAATTGCCAACATTTTTTGGATCATGGAGAAAGCAAGGGAGTTCCAAACAAACATCTTCTGATGTTTGATTACACTAAAGCCTTTGACTGTTTGGATCACAGCAAACTGGAAAATTCCTCAAGAGATGGGAATACCAGACCACCTTGCCTGTCTCCTGAGAAATTTATATGTGGGTCAAGGAGTAACAATCAGAACTGGACATAGAACAATTGACTGGTTCAAAATTGGGAAAGGAGTATGACAAGGCTGTATATTGTCACCCTGCTTATTTAACTTATATGCAGAATGGTGGTAGTGGTGGCTTAATCACTAAATCCTGTCTGACTCTTGCAACAGCATGCACTGTAGCCCTCCAGGCTCCTTTGTCCATGGGATTTCTCAGCCAAGAGTCTTGGAGTGGATCGCCATTTCCTTCTCCAAGGGATTTTCCCAACCCAGGAATCAAACTGAATCTTCTTCATGTAGGTAACCTTTTTCACTCCAGGTGGATTCTTTTCCACTGAGACACTAGGCAGTATATCATGTGAAGTGCCAGGCTGAATGAATCACAAGCTGAAATTAAGATTGCTGGGGGATATATCAGCAATCTCAGATATGCAGTGATACCACTTTAATGGCAGAAAATGAAGAGATACTAAAGAACCTCTTGATGAGGGTGAAAGAAGAGACTGAAAAAGCTGGCTTGAAACTCAACATTAAAAAAACTAAGATCATGGCATCTCGTCCCATCACTTCATGGAAAATTGGAGGGGAAAAGTGGAAACAGTGACAGATTTTATTTTCTTGGATTCCCAAATCACTGCAGACCGTGATTTAATTTCATGGATTGCAGCCATGAAATTAAAAGATGCTTGCTGCTTGAAGGAAAAGCTATGACAAACTTATGAAAAAGCAGAGACATCAATTTGTCAGCAAACTTCTGTATAATCAAAGCCATGGTTTTTCCAGGAGTCATGTATGGATATGAGAGCTGGATTATAAAAATGCTGAGTGCCTAAGAATCAGTCCTTTTGAGTTGTGCTGGAGAAGACTCTTGAGAGTCCCTTGGACTGCAAGGAGATGAAACCAGTCAATCTTCAAGGAAATTAATCCTGAATATTCATTGGAAGGACTGACGCTGAAGATGAAGCTCCCAAACCGGCCACCTGATGTGAAGAGCTGACTCACTGGAAAAGATCCTGATGCTGGGGGAGATTGAAGGCCAAAGGAGACAGGGGTGGCAGAGGATAAGATGGGTACATAGCATAACCGACTCAATGGACATGAATCTGAGCAAATTCCAGGAGATAGTGAAGGATATAGGGAGCCTAGTGTGCTGTAATCCATAGCTTCGCAAAGAGTTGAACAGGACTGAGTGAATAAGAACAACAGTGCCTCTTCTGCTTTGTACTTCTTTTATTTAACAGTTTTCCTTTCTCTCCATAATCATGGATTTAATGCTTTTGTTTGACTTTGTCTTGAGTAATTACAAAATCCTTCCTTACCCTTGATTCCTCTATGAATCTTGTTTACAAATGCATACCTTAACTGGAATATAGCCATCCATCTTGACTGTCCTTCCCTTGCAAAATTCTCAAGTTATGGATTTTTATTTTTCAATATCTGACTCACATGCATCATGGTCAGGAGCTCGCGTCCTCTGTTGTCACTGAAAGTATCAGATCATTACTAACCTATCTTCTTGAGACAAACACAACTTATTTGAGACAGATTGAATTTTGTTTTCTTACTATTGTTATTGACTCCTTTCTTTAAAACTTACCTGCCTTCACTGAAAACTTTGAAACTGAATTTAATCTTTCCTTCTAATCCTATGACCTACTGTCATCTAGAATGATGTAAATAACAGTGCATATTATCTATCCAATATCAAAGCCACTTAGTTTATTGTTCCTGCACTCCAAGAATGATCTCCAGCAGCCCTTCCTACAGACTTCTTTGTTCATGTCTGAATTTGGCATTCCCACTTTTGAGCTTAATATTTCATACTTACTGAAGCACTACGAAAACAATTATTATTTGACTTTATACTTCAGTAGAGTTCACACTTCTAATTTGTGTATGCCCATCATCCCTTCATCTCTGTATCTCCTTTTCCAGCTAAATTTCCTGTGCCATCTTTTAAACATCCTCTCTTACTGATATCTCATATATCTGGGATTCAAGAGTAGTTTAGGGGTCATTTGCATGCAGGTTACATGTAAAATTGTGGAACTGGATGGAAAACAAAACGTGGCTGAAACTCTGGTTAAATTCTATAATTATCTTAACATGACTTACAGGGTTACTTTGTGCTTGTTGCTGTGCTAGACAATATACAAAGTTTAATACCTGGGCTTTTCTAGGTTAAAAAATGTCTGAAATTTATGCAAAGTTTTATTTGCTCATTCGTGGTATATATAAATCTCATCTTTGGAATCAGTTACATCAAAAATAATAGATAAATCCACAGACAATAAATCCACATCAGTTATCATTCTAATTTCATTTTTCCACTATGGTTCCAGTGCAGCTTGTTCTTATGAATGAGACATTCTTCTCCAGAATAAATGTGATTTCAAAGTCTTTACTTGACTTTATTACACTAAATTGTTAAAAATTCTTTTATTCTAAAATCAAAAGGAAGAAGTTAGTCTCAGATCATTACTGAACTTGGACAGACATGCCAGGTCACAGCAACTAAATACCATACCTGCAGTGAAGGCTTAGACTTTAGTAAGCACTTTCATTCAAAAAGAAATATATACTATAGAAAGACGATAATGATAACCCTGTATGCGAGAGAGCAAAAGAGACACAGATGCATAGAATAGTCTTTTGAACTCTGTGGGAGAGGGAGAGAGTGGGATGATTTGGGAGAATGGCATTGAAACATGTATAATATCATATAAGAAATGAATCACCAGACCAGGTTTGATGCTGGATACAGGATGCTTGGGCTGGTGCACTGGGATAATCCAGAGGGATGGTATTGGGAGAGAGGTGGGAGGGGGTTTCAGGATGGGGAACACGTGTACACCTGTGGTGGATGCATGTTGATATATGGCAAAACCAATACAATATTGTAAAGTAAAAAAGAAAGAAAGAAATACATATCCGAAACAAGAGAGCTCTCAGTGCTTCTTTGCAAAACCCATGTTTGATATAGGAACTTATTTAAATTAAGTCAGAAGATTAGGTTTATTGAAGACTGGCCCAACTGACTTATTCTACTTAGAGCTAATTCAGGTTATTGACTTATATGGCTAAGGCTCAGCATAGAATAAAACATTAGGACTTTCTTGTTGGTCCAGTAGTTAAGAATCCACCTTCCAATGCAGGGGACATGGGTTTGATCCTAGATCTGGCGGGCAACAGTCTACAGATCACAGAGTCTGACAAAACTTAGCAGCTACACAACAGAAACAACAGGGTTCCCACACACTGCAGGGCACCTTAGCATGCTGGTCCCAACTACTGAACCCATGCCCTGCACCTAGAGAAGCCCTTGCACCCCAACAAAATATATTGCATGAGGCAAGTAAGACCTGATGCAGTCAAATAAATAAGTATTTTAAAAAGAATAAAGCAGTATCTCTTACTTTTTGCTTGTCTAACTTCAAATGTGCTGACTATAGTGGCTCAGATGGTAAAGAATTTGACTGCAGTGTGGGAGACCTGGGTTTGATTGATCCCTGGGTTGGGCAGAACCCCTGGAAAAGGGAAAGTCTACCCTCTCCAGTATTCTGGCCTGGAGAATTCCATGGACTGTATATTCCACGAGGTCTCAAAAAGTCGGATACGACTGAGCGACTTTCACTTCACTTCACCCATTCCAGTATTCTTTTTTTTTTTTTTAATTTTTAAACTTTACATAATTGTATTAGTTTTGCCAAATATCAAAATGAATCCGCCACAGGTATACATGTGTTCCCCATCCTGAACCCTCCTCCCTCCTCCCGCCCCATACCATCCCTCTGGGTCATCCCAGTGCACTAGCCCCAAGCATCCAGTATCGTGCATCGAACCTGGATTGGCAACTCGTTTCTTACATGATATTTTACATGTTTCAGTGCCATTCTCCCAAATCTTCCCACCCTCTCCCTCTCCCACAGAGTCCATAAGACTGTTCTATACATCAGTGTCTCTTTTGCTGTCTCATGCACCGGGTTATTGTTACCATCTTTCTAAATTCCATATATATGCATTAGTATACTGTATTGGTGTTTTTCCTTCTGGCAAAACCACTATGAGGTACCATTTCACACCAGTCAGAATGGCTGCGATCCAAAAGTCTACAAATAATAAATGCTGGAGAGGGTGTGGAGAA
>NW_011494961.1:1300275-1304056 GCF_000754665.1 Bison bison bison
CTATGGAGAACAGTGTGGAGATTCCTTAAAAAACTGGAAATAGAACTGCCTTATGATCCAGCAATCCCATTGCTGGGCATACACACTGAGGAAACCATTCCAGTATTCTTGCTTAGACAATCCCATTGACAGAGGACTCTTGCAGGCTACAATCCACTGAGTCACTAAGAGTTGGACACTGCTGAATGACTAAGCATGCTGATTGTATAAAATGTATTAAACATGAATTTCAGTTTACCATTTACTATTAAACTGACATTTTTTTTTTCTAAAAGATCCAATAGAGAATAAAATGCACATTTCAATCCACATAATGACTTCCCAAAGAGACAACTTTAAGTAGTACTATAGTTCTCGTAGAGGTTTGGGTATTTTCATCAATTTGGAACTCATTTATAGGCTCAGGGATTTAAGGAATATTACCTTGCTCTATGAAACTTTTGTTTAAAAGAAGAGTCTTAAAAAAGATATCTTATACATAATGTTCACCATTCCCAAGAGACTTATTTAGGTTCTTTTTCACATAAATTAATTCTAAAAAATTGTATCTGTCACTACCAATTTATCTGTATCATCGTGCTTCACATCAGGTACCTTGGCTTAAAAAAAACCCTAAAGGGAAATATACTGGAATATATATTTCATGCAATTAGGAATATCATGAAGTGTTAAAACTCTGTTTAAAATATAACAGGGTAAAAAAGGTCATCTTTTATCAAAAAAAGTATAGATCATATATCTAGTATCTAGTTTAATAAATATTTTTCTTTAAATAATATTTTAAAATTTTGAGTAATAGTTATGTTAATTTACTTCCCAATATTTAAAATGAAAGTTTTTTTATATTAAGGAAAAGTATTGGACTTTTTATTCTTTTTAGTTCTCTTTTTAAAAAATATTTACACCTTTATTGTAGTATATATAGAAATCACTGTGAAAGTGAAATAAAATGACAAATTTGTTATTCGATATAATTGATTTTATTTCAGGAATAGCACAAAGTAAATAGTATTCAAAAGAAATTGGCCTTGGATATTACTATTTCAATCAACTAAACATGTCTGATTTATATTCTGTTTACTTTACATTGACAATAGATAGGGAAAAAAAGATAAATCTTGGCTGTGTAAGCTCTATTTTAAAAATGACCATGTACCAAGGATTTCTGTCACTAAATCATTGATTTATCTGGATTGGGAGGCATATTTCTGAACTAATATACGTGCTTATCTTATTATATAAGCCCTGCTGCTAAGTCACTTCAGTCGTGTCAGACTCTGTGCAACCCCATAGAAGGCAGCCCACCAGGCTCCCCCGTCCCTGGGATTCTCCAGGCAAGAATGCTGGAGTGGGTTGCCATATAAGCCCTACCTCTCTTCAAAAAAAGAAAAAAGTAGATAGTTCCAATGGTTGTAGTTAAAAGCTTTATTTCCTGGATAATCTCAAGCAGCATCCAATTATATCTCTAAATATATAATTCCAAGAGTTGATACAGAATCAGAAAGACTCACCCAGACTACATCAGATTTATACTTCTATATGTCCATCCCTCCTTCCCCAAAAAACAAGGTCTCAAAATACAGTACATCTGAGAAAAGAGAAGATTAAAAAAATCTCCAAATGTGCTCAGTTGCCTTGACAAAGCTTTAAAAATATTTTCAGAAACAGAAAGAATGATCAGAGCAGTGTATGTTGAAAGACAGGGTCCTTCCTACATTATGTAAATCAAAAACTATAAACGACATCTGAGATCTGTTTAACCAAAGACAGCACAGATCATCAAAGTTATATATGATCTAAAATGATTTCAGAAGACTCCAATAGATGAAATTGCATGAGCTGTGCAAAACTGAAGTAAAAGCTGGGCCTATAAGCCTGAATATTGGGCTCTCAATTTGAAAGAGGAAGCAAGGCAGAAGATAAATTGAAGTAAGATGAGAATGATGGTGAGGGACTTATTTTATCATCGGGATTCTTTTGACAACCTTGATAGGCAAAGTAAGATGTGAAAATGAAACAGAGTAGATAGATCATTTAGCTTGGCAGGCTGTAGTCCATTGGGTCACAAAGAGTTGGACACGACTGAGCATAGCACAGGAAGACAGGAGGTAAGAATATTTGACCCAGAAATGTGTGGGAGAATGATTACATGAACTAGAGATAAGCAGGAGGAAAAGATTAAAATATACCTTCAAAATGGTGGTATATTAACATGCTTGAGTGACCACAAAAAAATACCACAAACTAGGTAGCTTAAAGAACAGAAATTTATTATATCAGTTATAGAGACTGGAAGTCCAAGATCAAAGTATCACAAGGTTGGTTTCTTTTGACTCTTTGGAAAGTCTGTTTCATGCCTTTCTCAGTTTCTGGTGGTTTGCTGACAATTTTTAAAAATTCAGTGGCTTGCAGAAACAGCACCCTGGTCTCTAGATTTATCTTCACATAGGGTTCATCTTGTGTGCATATCTTTGTTCACATTTCCCCATTTTTAAGGACACATGACATAATGGATTAGACAGGCAACTTGCTTCAGTGTGACATTATTAATTAATTTTCTATAATTCTGTTTCCAAATAAGTTAACATTCTGGGTGCTAAAGGCTTATGACTTTAAGATATAAATTTTTGAGTGGAAACATTTCACCTTATAACAAGCGGGGATAAAAGAAACATGCAAAGTAAAATTTGATGTAAGTTATTTTGCATAAATTTATAAAATGAACAAAGAAATGGAATAAACACCTGGACAACTCCAATATAGGGAATTCAGTATGCGGAGGAATGAAAATGTGATATACTTCTTGTCAAATCCTATGAAAATATATTTGTTTTTGTGTATTAAAGTTTTCTGAGTTTACAATGCAAAATAGTTTTCAGATAAGATCAGATCATTCGCTCAGTCCTGCCCGACTCTTTGCGACCCCATGAATCCCAGCACACCAGGCCTCCCTGTTCATCACCAACTCCCGGAGTTCACTGAGACTCACGTCCATCGAGTCAGTGATGCAATCCAGCCATCTCATCCTCTGTCGTCCCCTTCTGCTCCTGCCCCCAATCCCTCCCAGCATCAGAGTCTTTTCCAATGAGTCAACTCTTTGCATGAGGTGGCCAAAGTACTGGAGTTTCAGCTTTAGCATCATTCCTTCCAAAGAAATCCCAGGGCTGATCTCCTTCAGAATGGACTGGTTGGATCTCCTTGCAGTCCAAGGGACTCTCAAGAGTCTTCTCCAACACCACAGTTCAAAAGCATCAATTCTTTGGTGCTCAGCCTTCTTCACAGTCCAACTCTCACATCCATACATACCCCTGGAAAAACCATAACCTTGACTAGACAAACCTTTGTTGGCAAAGTAATGTCTCTGCTTTTGAAAATGCTATCTAGGTTGGTCTTTCCTTCCATAACTTTCCTTCCAAGGAGTAGGTGTCTCTTAATTTCATGGCTGCAGTCACCATCTGTAGTGATTTTGGAGCCCAGAAAAATAAAGTCTGACACTGTTTCCACTGTTTCCCCATCTATTTCCCATGAAGTGGTGGGACCGAATGCCATGATCTTCGTTTTCTGAATGTTGAGCTTTAAGCCAACTTTTTCACTCTCCACTTCCACTTTCATCAAGAGGCTTTTTAGTTCCTGTTCATTTTCTGCCATAAGGGTGGTGTCATCTGCATATCTGAGGTTATTGATTTTTCTCCCGGCAATCTTGATTCCAGTTTGTGTTTCTTCCAGTCCAGCGTTTCTCATGATGTACTCTGCATATAAGTTAAATAAACGGGGTGACAAC
>NW_011494961.1:1304958-1312459 GCF_000754665.1 Bison bison bison
AGAAGGGTTTCTTATCTCTTCTTGCTATTCTTTGGAACTCTGCATTCAGATGTTTATATCTTTTCCTTTTCTCCTTTGCTTTTCACTTCTCTTCTTTTCACAGCTATTTGTAAGGCCTCCCCAGACAGCCATTTTGCTTTTTTGCATTTCTTTTCTATGGGAATGGTCTTGATCCCTGTCTCTTGTACAATGTCACGAACCTCATTCCACAGTTCGTCAGGCACTCTCTCTATCAGATCTAGGCCCTTAAATCTATTTCTCACTTCCACTGTATAATCCTAAGGGATTTGGTTTAGGTCATACCTGAATGGTCTAGTGGTTTTCCCTACTTTCTTCAATTTCAGTGTGAATTTGGCAGTAAGGAGTTCATGGTCTGAGCCACAGTCAGCTCCTGGTCTTGTTTTTGCTGACTGTATAGAGCGTCTCCATCTTTGGCTGCAAAGAATATAATCAATCTGATTTCAGTGATGACCATCTGGTGATATCCATGTGTAGAGCCTTCTCTTGTGTTGTTGGAAGAGGGTGTTTGTTATGACCAGTGCATTTTCTTGGCAAAACTCTATTAGTCTTTGCCCTTCTTCATTCCATATTCCAAGGCCAAATTTGCCTGTTACTCCAGGTGTTTCTTGACTTCCTACTTTTGCATTCCAGTCCCCTATAATGAAAAGGACATCTTTTTTGGGTGTTAGTTCTAAAAGGTCTTGTAGGCCTTCATAGAACCGTTCAACTTCAGCTTCTTCAGCGTTACTGGTTGGGGCATAGACTTGGATTACTGTGATATTGAATGGTTTGCCTTGGAAACGAACAGAGATCATTCTGTCGTTTTTGAGATTGCATCCAAGTACTGCATTTCGGACTCTTTTGTTGACCATGATGGCCACCCCTTTTCTTCTGAGGGATTCCTGCCCGCAGTAGTAGATATAATGGTCATCTGAGTTAAATTCACCCATTCCAGTCCATTTTAGTTCGCTGATTCCTAGAATGTCGATATTCACTCTTGCCATCTCTTGTTTGACCACTTCCAATTTGCCTTGATTCGTGGACCTGACATTCCAGGTTCCTATGCAATATTGCTCTTACAGCATTGGACCTTTCTTCTGTCACCAGTCACATCCACAGCTGGGTATTGTTTTTGCTTTGGCTCCATTCCTTCTTTCTTTCTGGAGTTATTTCTCCACTAATCTCCAGTAGCATATTGGGCACCTACCGGGGAGTTCCTCTTTCAGTATCCTATCATTTTACTTTTTCCTACTGTTCATGGGGTTCTCAAGGCAAGAATACTGAAGTGGTTTGCCATTCCCTTCTCCAGTGGACCACATTCTGTCAAATCTCTCCACGATGACCCACCCATCTTGGGTTGCCCCACGGGCATGGCTTAATTTCATTGAGTTAGACAAGGCTGTGGTCCTAGTGTGATTAGATTGACTAGTTTTTTGTGAGTATGGTGTCAGTGTGGTTGCCCTCTGATGCCCTCTTGCAACACCTACCATCTTACTTGGGTTTCTCTTACCTTGGACATGGGGTATCTCTTAACAGCTACTCCAGCAAAGCTCAGCCATTGCTCCTTACCTTGGACGAGGGGTATCTCCTCACTGCCACCCTTCCTGACCTTCCCAAAATAGTTTTAACAGCCATGAATTCTAGGCTAGAAGATGGGATGGTACTTAGTCGGATGGATACTAGGGAAGAACTTTGTAAGTCACTCCAAAAATAAAACCAAAAGTCCTACTATAAGTAATGAAAACAAAGTATATGCTATATAAAATTTTTAAATTCTTTAATTAAAAAGCAGTCAAATAAATAAAAATATTTTTTAAAAAAGCAGAGAAAATCAGGCTAAACTGAAAAAATACATATATCACTTTATGCTAGGTTAGTGAAGTGAGTGAAAGTCACTCAGAACTCGCAAAGAGTTGTGTCCGACTCTTTGCGACCCCATAGCCTCTAGAGTCCATGGATTCTCCAGGCCAGAATACTGGAGTGGATAGCCTTTCCCTTCTCCAGGGGATCTTCCCAATCCAGGGATTGAACCCAGGTAAAGAATTGCAGGTGAATTCTTTACCAGCTGAGCCACAAGGGGAGTCCTATGCTAGGTTAAGAGACATCTAAAAACAAAATGAGAAGAGTTAAAAAGTAATTAATTAATAATATATCAAACAAATGAGATTATTAAGAAAGCAG
Organism: Bison bison bison; assembly: GCF_000754665.1. Lineage (NCBI taxonomy): Eukaryota > Metazoa > Chordata > Mammalia > Artiodactyla > Bovidae > Bison > Bison bison. The sequence goes on from NW_011494961.1 coordinate 1,307,140, forward strand.
CAGAATCAATATTTCCTATTCATATTTGATTTTGTACTGGATTATCTTATTTTAATATTCACATATTTCAGCTTTGTGTATCAAGACATATTTTAAGATTTTAAGATCATATAAACAATTTCAGAAATATATTACACAGGAAAATAAGAACATTTATTAACATATTTTTATGAGTGAATTGTTGGCAGTAAACTACCTGATTGTTGCAGATCTGTTTAGAATTTATATATATATACTGTTAACAAGATATTGTAACCCAAAAATATGAATATTGCTTCATATTAAAATAAAAGCATATATTGAAAATATAGTTATGAATTAAAAATAGTAACTTTATAACAATTTTATTTGTAAAATGTTTAGATACATAGATCAATATTTTGTGTGTATATGTATGTATGCATGTATATATGTTGGGGGTGTGTATGTGCATGCATGCAAAGTTAAATAATCAGATCAACAGTGTATTTAAAAATACATTAAACACTAAAGATAGGGTGCTGATAGTGATTAAAGACTGGGACTAGATGAAACAAAGACAAAATAGAACAAATTTTGCAAAGATGCTTGACCATAATAATAGTATATCATAAGCCCAGATGTTTGTTGAACTCAATTATTTATTTTAGAATATTAAACTAAAGACATAAAATAATAGCAAATGAAGCAACTGACAAACAACTAATCTCAAAAATATACCAGCAACTCCTTCAGCTCAATTCCAGAAAAATAAACGACCCAATCAAAAAATGGGCCAAAGAAATAAATAGACATTTCTCCAAAGAAGACATACAGATGGCTAACAAACACATGAAAAGATGCTCAACATCACTCATTATCAGAGAAATGCAAATGAAAACCACATTGAGGTACCATTTCATGCCAGTCAGAATGGCTGTGATCCAAAAGTCTACAAGCAATAAATGCTGGAGAGGATGTGGAGAAAAAGGAACCCTCTTCCACTGTTGGTAGGAATGCAAACTAGTACAGCCACTATGGAGAACAGTGTGGAGATTCCTCAAAAAACTGGAAATAGAACTGCCATACGACCCAGCAATCCCACTGCTGGGCATACACACCGAGGAGACCAGAATTTAAAGAGACACGTGTACCCCAGTGTTCCTTGCAGCACTGTTTATAATAGCCAGGACGTGGAAGCAATCTAGGTGTCCATCAGCAGATGAATGGATAAGAAAGCTGTGGTACATATACACAAGCAGTATTACTCAGCCATTAAAAAGAATACATTTGAATCAGTTCTAATGAGGTGGATGAAACTGGAGCCTATTATACAGAGTGAAGTAAGCCAGAAGGAAAAACACCAATACAGTATACTAATGCATATATATGGAATTTAGAAAGATGGTAACGATAACCCTGTATACGAGACAGCAAAAGAGACACGGATGTCTAGAACAGTCTTTTGGACTCTGTGGGAGAGGGAGGGGGAGATGATTTGGGAGAATGGCATTTAAACATATATAATATCATATAAGAAATGAATCACCAGTCCAGGTTCGATGCAGGATACAGGGTGCTCAGGGCTGGTGCACTGGGATGACCCAGAGGGATGGTACGGAGAGGGAGGTGGGAGGGAGGTTTAGGATTGGGAACACGTGTACACCCGTGGTGGATTCATGTTGATGTATGGCAAAAATGGCAAAACAAATACAATATTGTAAAGTAATTAGCCTCCAATTAAAATAAATAAATTTAAAATATATGAAAAAAGAAATAATAAACATAAAAGGACTGAAAAAAAGGAGAAATGTCTTTATGAAGCACTCTATTTTAACAACAATAAAACAAGCATCTTTGCATCCTTAAAAGATAAAAAAAAAATAAAAGACAAAAAAATCCAAAACTATAGTTCATCTTGGCTCCAGATCTTGAGAATTGTTTTAATAATATGGTAGTTTCTTACGTATTTCAGAATTCCTTCTGAAACACTCTCTCTCTTCCTTCTTCTAAGTACTATTCTGAATTCAGAAGATGTCCCCAAATCTTCTGTTCCTCATATCCTTTTTGTTGTGAATGTGGCGATTTATCTGTTGCCATATGAAATAAATACAGTACCATTACCCAGTTTCTGCCAGTTGTAACAGTTTGCAAAACTATAGTACTATATATCATATCTAGAATATGGACATTGATAGTTAAAATACAGAAGAGTTTCATTAACATAAGGATTCCTCCTGTTGCCCTTTTATAGCCACACTGATTTTCATCTCCACCTCCTCTTTAACTTCTGACAACTGATCTGTTCTCCATTGTTATAAATTTGTCATTTCAAGAGTATTGTATAAATGGAATCATACATAGTTGACATTTTTCATGTGTCATAATTCTCTAGAGATCTGAATTATTTTGAATATTAATGGTTTCTCCATTTTCATTGCTAAGTAGTATTCCACAGTATATATGTACCAAATATATGTGTATAACCATTCACTCACAGAAGGGCATTGGGTTGTCATCAGTTTTTGCTAGTAGATATAGAATTGCTATAAACATTTGTGTGCAGGATTTTATGTAAGCATAAATCTTTGATTCTCTGGGATAAATAAATTCCCAGGAGTGCTGAGAACACTTAAACATCGAGGTGTATTCTCTCCATTCTCCCTATTACCCCCATTTTTAGGTAATTTTACCATTTACAGTGTCTGAACAAATAACTCTTAACTTTACTTTCCCCCTCTTATGAATCATATTTTAAAACATCAAATTCTCTTTCCATTTTGAAAGAAGCTCAGTTATGTCTTTAGCCTTCAAAACTAAAACACTGTACAGAAGCTCATTTAATTATGCTCCAGCTGAGGTTTATCTGAGGCTTTCTTGTTTATCAACTAACATTTTATCTTTTATAAATAAAAATTCTTCAGTGAAGTAATTATCTTATTTCTCCATAACCTAATTTTATTTAGCAATAACATTTCAACTTTTACACTAAATTATCTGGTACTTTTCTTGGGTTCTTTAAGAAAGTTTTAGCCAGATTGTATTGGGCAAATTGCTTTTTCTTTGAGAAAAAAAATATCTTTCTATCTTGTCAAAGTCATTTTTTTCAAAACTTTCCACAAATAATTAACTTTGTTCAGATGTTATTTAACCATTATTTACAACATGGCATCCTGTAGTCATCCTTACTGTATATTCATTATTTGAAGATACATGCCTACACATCTCTTAGAAACTCTCAGTTTTTATGAAATGCATTTCCTGCCAAGTTTTACCTTGTGATAGCATTTATGTTGTCTTTCCTGCTATTTATGAAATACATACATAGCAGGGCGCCCACCCAGCACTCGCCCAGCACCCACCCACCATCCTCCCACCATGGGAGGATGAACTCTGGTTGAGTTCACGCTGAGAATTGGTGCTTTTTCAAGAGGATAGGCAGGGCCCACAGGCCTCCCATCCTGTTGTGAGGGCATACTCGGTGTTCCATTGGAGCTGGTGCAGGGGAATCAGGACTTACTGGAGCAGAGGGGAAACTTAGCATCCATTTTCCTTGCAGCAGGATCCGCGGGGTCCCACTCGAGATTCAATTGGTGACACAGGCCTCCTCTTGTGGTGCGAGGGGAATTTGGGATTCCTCTTGAGTTGAAGCAGGGAATGGGCCCTCATCTCCAGATGAGGTGGGACACACAGGGCTCTTCTCGAGGTGTGGCGGGAAACTCGGCTTTCATCACGAGTTGCGATGGGGATCTCTGGGCCCCCTTGAGTTGCCTAAAAGGAGTAAAGCCTCCTATCGAGTTTTGAGCGGGAACTCGGGAATGCTGTCGAGGCGCTGCAGGAGAAAAGGGCCTCATCTCACGTTGACAGGGGAATCTCGTGGTTTGTCTTGAGTTGCAGCGGGAGGCTTGGGGTCCTCTGCAGTTACCACCAGGAGCTCAGGGAGCGTCGCTTGTTGCCTCAGGGAAGTCAAGTCTCTATTCGAATTGCGAGGGCAGGCGCTGGAGTACTCTGGAGTCATGGCGGGGGAATCACGCCTCAATTCGCATGGAAGGGGGAATCTCAAGGTGTTTCTCGAGTTGTGGCAGGAAGTGTGGGTTCCCTCGAGTTGCCACAGGGACCTGAGGGAGCCTCTCATGTTGTCTCTGGGAAGTCAGGAATCCTTCGAGTTGTGAGGGGCCTCTCAGGATTCCTCTTGAGTTGGTGCAAGCGACTAGGGCCTCATCTTGAGTTGAGGCGGGAAACTCCAGGTTCCTCTCCAGCTCTGACAGGGATCTCGGGGTCCCTATGGAGATTCCCCTGGGGAGTCAGACATCATCTCGTATTGGGCCATGGAACTCCACTTTCCTCTCAAGGTGGAAAAGGGGTATCAGGCCTCCTGTCAAGTTGACGTCGGGATCAGAGGCTATTTCTAGAGGCACCACGGGGCTCTCAGGCCTCCCTTCATGTCGTGAGTTGATCCTTGGGGTGACATTCCAGTCGTCGCAGGGGAATGAGGCCTTATCTCTAGTGGTCGGGGACATTGGGGTCTTTTTGAACAGTGGCACGACACGTGGAGTTCCTCTCGAGTTTCAAGGTGAGACCGGCCCCCTTCTGAGATGTGACAGGAACATCAGGATTCCTTTGCAGACGAAGCAGGGGAATGGACCCTCATCTCGAGTTGAGGAGGGCAAACCAGGGCTCTTCTTGAACTGTGGCGGGAAACTCGGGGTTCCTCTCGAGTGGAGACGGGTATGTTGGGGAACTTTTTGAGTTGCCTTAAGGGTGTCAAGTACCCTTTTAAGGCTTAAGACAGAAGGTGGGATTTCTCTTGAGATGCTGCAGCGGAGAGGGGTCTCATCTTGTGTTGAGGGGAGAATCTCCTGGGTTTCTCGAGTTGTGGAAGGACACTTGGAGTTCCTCTCGAGTTGCAACGGGGACCTCAGGGACCCGCTCGTGTTCCCTCAGGAAAGTCAAGTCTCCATTCGAATTGCGAAAGGCCTCTCGGGATTCCTTTCCAGTCGGTGCAGGGGCATAAGGGCCTCATCTCGAGTTGAGGCCAGAACCTCAGAGTTCATCTCCAGTTCTGACATGGATCTCGAGGTTTCTGTGGAGTTTCAACAGGGGATTCAGGCCTCGTCTCATGTGGAGGCGTGGAACTCTGCTTCCCTCTCAAGGTGTAAAAGAGGCGTCAGGCTTCCTGTCGAGTGGACATAGGGGTCTGGGGCTTTTTTTCGAGGTGCCACAGGGCTGTGACACCTCCCTTCGTGTTTTGAGTCGATCCTCGCGGTTCCAGTCGAATCAGTGCAGGGGAATCAGGCTTATCTGGAGTGGCTGGGGGAATCGGGGGCTTTTCAAATTGAGGCATGACTCCCGGGGATGCGCT
>NW_011494961.1:1312559-1315644 GCF_000754665.1 Bison bison bison
GGGAATTTGGGGTCTTTTTGAATTGAGGCAAGACTCCTGGGGATGCGCTTGAGTTTCAAGGGGAGACCGGCCCCCTCTTGAGGGGCAACGGCAATGTTGGGATTCCCTTCCCAATGAAGCAGGGGAATCGACCCTCATCTCGAGTTGAGGAGGGGGAAAACGGGGCTCTTCTTGAGTTTTGGCATGAAACTCGGGGTTTCTCTCAAGTGGGGACAGGTATCTTGTGGACATTCCTGAGTTGCATCAAGGGTGTCAACTACCCTTTCGCATTTCAAGAGGGAACGTGGGGTTTCTCTAGAGACACTGCTCTGGAAAAGGGCCTCATCTCACATTAAGGGAGAAACGTGGTTTTTCTTGAGTTGCGGCAGGAACCTTGGGGTTCATCTCAAGTTGCGACGGGGATCTCAGGTACCAGCTTGTGGTTGCCTCAGAGAAGTCAGGTCTGTTTTCCAGTTGCGAGGGTCTCGTCGGGGATTCCTCTCAAGTCGCTGCCGGCGAATAGGGCCGTGTCTAGAGTTCAGTCGGGAAACTCAGTGTTCCTCTCCGGTGGCGTCAGGGATCTTGGGCTTCCTATCAAGGTTCAACAAGGGATTCAGGCCTCGCCTGGTGTTGAGGCATGGAACTCTTCATTTCTCTCGAGTTGTCAAAGGGGTGTCAGGCCTCCGGTCGAGTTCAGGCGGGGAATTGGGGCTTTTTCAAGAGGATAGGCAGGGCCGACAGGCCTCCCATCCTGTTGTGAGGGGATACTCGGTGCATTGGATACATTGGAGCCGGTGCAGGGGAGCAGGGGAATCAGGACTTATCTGGAGCGGAGGGGGAACTCGGCGTCCGTTTTCCTTGCAGCAGGATCCGTGGGGTTCCACAGACCTCCTCTTGTGGTGCGAGGGGAATTTGGGATTCCTCTTGAGTTGAAGCAGGGAATGGGCCCTCATCTCTGGATGAAGTGGGACACATGGGGTTCTAGTTGAGTTAGCGTGGGAAACTTGGCTTTCATCTCGAGGTGTGGCGGGGTTCTCTGGGCCCCCTTAAGGGAGCCTGCCTAAAGGGAGTCAAGCATCCTCTCGAGTTTTGAGAGGGAACCTGGGTTTGCTCTCGAGGTGCTGCAGGAGAAAAGGGCTTCATCTCGCATTGACAGGGGCATCTCGTGGTTTGTCTCGAGTTGAGGCTGGAGGCTTGGGGTTCCTCCTCAGGTACCATGGGGAACTCAGGGAGCCTCTCGTGTTGCCTCAGGGAAGTCAAGTTTCCGTTTGAGTTGCGAGGGCGAGCGCGCGAGTGCTCTGGAGTCACGGCAGGGGAATCAGGACTCAATTTGCATGGAAGGGGGAATCTCAAGGTGTTTCTCGAGTTGCGTTGCGCAGGAAGTGTGGGTTACCTCGCGTTGCCACGGGGACCTGAGGGAGCCTCTCATGTTGTCTCTGGGAAGTCAGGAATCCTTTAGAGTTGTGAGGGGTCTCTCGGGATTCCTCTCGAGTTGGTGTGGGCAACTAGGGCCTCCTCTTGAATTGAGGCGGGTTTTGCCTCTATCTCTTTTTGCGCTGTATAAGCAAAAAAAAAAAAAAATCACAAATATTGATGGATATTTTCCTCTTTTTGTTGCTTCTTCTAGTATATATATATATATATATTTCCATTTCAGGGTTCCAAAATTATTTATCATGTTTAGATCTTCTATCTTAATCATTTTTATATACATTTGACCACTACCGTATCGTAACATTCTTTCTGGAAGAAACTGATTAATTAGTCTCTTATTCTCCTACTTCTGTTTCTCAAAGATTTTCTTCTCATATTATTCTGCATAGTTTTTACCACATTCTATGATTTTCCTCCTCCTCATTGCTTTTACTGCTTTGATGGGGGAGTGTCAGTAGTAACTCACATATAGCACGATTGGTGTTTCCTCAAAAATGCACCTGTCAGAAGTGAAATTGATCAGAGTCCATAACAGAATTTAGAGATTTCAAGTCAAAAATCTTATTTCTGTCATTTCCCAATGGAATTTTAAAATAGGTGTGGAAAAATGCTTTATTACTGACATATATTAGAATTATATTAATTATTTTTGAATGCATTATCTCAACAAATTCTCATAAGAACTTCCAATAAAGTTGATTTTGTACTAAAAGAAGAAAAAAAAAATAGAAATACTTCTTTTCCGAGGATCTCAGATTTTGGTTGCTTAAATTTAGAATGTTTCTTAAATTCTATGTATGGAAACCAACTTCATGGTTAAAGTCTGATTTTGAAATCACAGATAAGAAAAAGCAACCAAAAGTAAACAAATACTTTAACATAAATCAGGAATGCATACTGCTAAGTTATACTGTACCATAATTATTTCAGCATTTAAAAATCAATACTAAAGAGCAAACAGAGAAATGTAGGTAAAAAGAGATGTTTTATGAAGAGTATCCAATGTGATTTTAATAGGGTTAAGAAATTTAAACAGATTAGTTATATAAAGTGTTTTATTTGTTTTAATATATTCATATAATATATATTATATAGTGTATTTATATACATATGCATGTATACATGAATGTGTAAAACAGCATAATATATCTTACTTTGCTATCACAGAATGTCAGTACTATAATAATTCTTTGAAAATCATTGTAAATCAGTAAACGGTATAACTTCCCTTTGAGAAGCTATACCATTTTCTTGTTTTTATTTCTCAGTTTTACTTTTCTCACCTATATTGTAGTTACTAAGGTTAGGCTTGAAGTTTAGTAGACTACACTTTCTTTTCTTTTTTTTTGATGTTTCTTTTTTTTTTTTTAATTTTATTTTTAAACTTTACATAATTGTATTAGTTTTGCCAAATATCGAAATGAATCCGCCACAGGTATACCCACGTTCCCCATCCTGAACCCTCCACCCTCCTCCCTCCCCTCCCCTCCCTCTGGGTCGTCCCAGTGCACCAGCCCCAAGCATCCAGTACCGTGCATTGAACCTGGACTGGCGACTCGTTTCAAACATGATATTATACATGTTTCAATGCTATTTTCCCAAGTCTCCCCACCCTCTCCCTCTCCCACAGAGTCCATAAGACTGTTCTATACATCGGTGTCTCTTTTGCTGT
>NW_011494961.1:1315744-1339137 GCF_000754665.1 Bison bison bison
CCATTCATCTGCTGATGGGCATCTAGGTTGCTTCCATGTCCTGGCTATTATAAACAGTGCTGTGATGACTACACTTTCATTTGAAAATATGGAAATAGTATATGTTAATCTGCTCTGAGGCTTATTTAAGTTTAATAGACAATTAATGCAGTATAAAGAATTATCTGGAAAATTTGTTCTTGTTCAGTCATTCAGTCGTGTCTGACTCTTTGTGACCCCATGGACTGTAGCATGCCAGGCTTCCCTGGCATGTAAAAACCATGTAGTTTATACATAGTAGACTGTTCCCTAGTTCCCTAGTTTATTATGTATAAACTAAACATTACTATGTATAAATAGTGAGAGCCCCCTGTATAACACAGGGCACTCTATTCAACACTTGGCATGCATGCATGCTGTCACTTGAGTCTGCCTCTTTGTGACCCTATGACTGTAGCCCACCAGGATTCTCTGTCCATGGGGATTCTCCAGGCAAGAATACTGGAGTGGGTTGCCGTGCCCTCCTCCGGGATCCTCCTGACCCAGGATCGAACCTGGGTCTCCTGCATTGCAGGTGGATTCCCTGCCATGATCCCACTCAAGACCCTATTGACCTAAATGGGAAGGAAATCCAAAAAAGAGGGGATATATGTATACGTATAGCTGATTCACTTTGCTGCACAGCAGAAAGTAACCCAACCTTGTAAAGCAGTTATTTTTTTGTGGTGGTTGTTTAGTCACTAAGTTATGTCTGACTCTTTTGTGACCACATGGACTATAGCCTGCCAGGCTCCTCTGTCCATGGGATTTCCCAGGCAAAAATATGGGAGTGGGTTGCCATTAGACTCATAAAGATACACAATTTATTGGTCAACATTGATCAAGAAACAGTATTCAAGTACTAAATTTAACAATAGCCCTTATAGACATCCCAGATATGAGATTTTAATAGGATGAGAAACAGAATAAGTGATAAAAAGCTGAGCCCCTGGAATTAGCCAGTCACTATTGTGCTTTGATTTTGTCATTTTTCTTATAATAACTGACCAGCTCTTTTACTGCGTTCAATGCCCAGAACAACCTTGTAGTCATGATATGTTGAGATGCACAGGTGGAAGAGATACAGGCTTTGCTTGAGTAAGCAAGATTTTCTAAGTGACATATACAAGTAAAACATATTGGGTTTAGTGTGCCAGGGTTTTGCAAGAACAAGCAATTAAACATTCTTAGATTCTGTGCACCTGTGGCAATGCCAGTTCCAAGTTCATTAAGCAGGCATCTGTGTCCAAAAGAAGATGACCTCTCGATTTTTTATTTGCTAACATGTAAACCAGAGCTAATTCACACTTTGCTACTGTAAATTTAGAGAAGAGGTTACCATTTCAAGAAGTTTTAGTTGCTGGTGTTTTGTTGTTGTCATGTTGTTTTTTGTGTCTTTCCTAATCTGCAGAAAATTTTATAGATTTAAATGATCTATATGTTAAAGGATTTCCACTTTCCAACTTAATTTTCAAATCATTAAGAGCAGCAAGTTAATCATATTGGGATCTTTGAAAATGTGATTCAGGCTATAAATCTCTCTTTACAAAGTCCATGTCAACTCAATATTTTTCATATATTTTAGTAGGTATTAGTTAAGATATAGGCTTTTCTTAATCACTTTTAAATCACTTTTTTAAGTAATTTAATTAAGGTAGAAGCTTGTCTTTCATGTAAGAGTCTAGTCTAAGAGGAGTAGATGTACTCTCCTCTAGATTCATTTTTTTTGTTTCATTGCTAGTTTATTTTCATAACTTAGTTTATTTTCATATCTACAATGAAAATATGGTCACTGCTATGTTTGTATTTCAAATAGTAATAAGAGAACAGAAAGTGTGGGGCAAAGATAACTTCATTTGTATCGCTTTTAAGCATCAGGTGTGCACATCATTTTCACCCAGGTACTACTGATCAGTACCTAGTGGCACAGCTGCCCCTGCCTACAAGGATAGTTAAGACAAAATCCATGGCCAACCAACCAGGTGAACCGCCAGAGCTCTGTCAAAGGAAGTATCGTTGATTAATAGCAAACCTGCCATAATTGAGTTCATTGAACTCTGGTTCTTGGGACTGGTTCCAAGGACGTCAGTACCTTAATATGTCTTGTAAATATGTTCAGTTATAAGCATTTGTCTCAGAATTTTAATCTGATTCTTAAAGGGGCCTCCTGCTCCCCATTTTTTAAAGAATTTATTAAGAGAACACTTCATCCCCCAGTGTGCCCTTATCCAGTTGTTAATGTCAAAATCTAGAAATAATTTTTCATATTTCTCATGCATATCATCCCCACATCCACTTCATATGTCCTTATTAGTTTTTCTACCAAATACATTCCTAACTTAATGGCTTCCACAACTTTCCACTTTTGTCGTGTTAGTCAAAGCCATCAAGGTAAAGATATCATCAGTTCTCATGACTAGGTTATTTTGAGAGTGTACAACCTGGTCCCTGTTGTTCTTTCTTGTTTGTTTGTTTCTTTTCAAAAGATAAAGCCAGGTATCTTACTAAATAATAATTATATGACTTCCAAATGCAAATGTTTGGATAATATTTAAAATTTATGACAACATGCAGTGTCATGCATTCATGACCACAATCTAATATAATTTCATGCCAAGCCCCTCTCTTCCTCATCATCTTCCAGGCTTTACAGTCTCTTTCTGTTCTTCAAACACATCAGCCTATTTCCCAGCTGAGAGCTGATGCAGCAAATGCTTCTTCTACCTTAAATCCTTTCCTCTTACTTCCCGCCATTTCAAAATATTTTTGTAGAAATTTGGTATAGACTTATTTTAATGGACATATGGATTTTTATGATTAAGCTAATTTATTTGCATTTCTGTTGATCCAGCTTTTTTTTTTTTCACTTGCACACATCTGATTCATCTATCTAGTAAACATAAAGAAGCATCCACTAAATTGTATTACCTAGATTATAATGGTTTAAGCCTCTGATGACTTGACTGATGAATCCTTGCCTCTGCTTTGCTATGAAATGTGCTCCTAAATGTTTTTTGAGGATGTGTAAAGGGGGGCATGTCCCACAGTAAGCATTTATCAGTTGAAACTTTCTTCCTGCCAAGAACTGATTTTATTTCAGTAGTCTTCCTCTCCTACTGTGGCTTCTCTATCTAATTTTATTAAGTTGCCTTTAAGATACTGAAAGTTGGTATTTACACTAACACTAATGCCCATCTTGAGGCCATTATTACCAATCTGAAGTATTTAGTTTCCTATTATCCCCAAATGTATTGTTCACTATTGCTCCCAAGCAATCATGGATTCTGAAAGGTAAGGTTCTCGTGATAACCACTTCTTGCCAAGCATTGATATCTTGGTTTCAGATCTTCATTGCTTGTACATATACAATGTGTCATCTAATATTTGCTCTGGTATACTACAATCAAATTCTCAACTTAAAATGCTTTCAACTCCACATAACAGAAATATTCAATTCAAAATAGATTAAAAATTTAAAGTACAAAGTCTATGTGAGGAATTCTAGCATAGAAAACTATTTGGTAAGTGGAAAAAATGCTTATTAATTTATTATCCCACTAACTAGCAATTACTGAAAACACATATGTACATGCACATACATATATAGATCACCAAATATAAAATGCATGTCCTTTTATTTTGAACCTAAATAAACATAAATATTAAAATCCCATTTCTATATGTCCTCTAAAATAAGATTAAGTATAAACAATACTGATAATGTTAAAAATATAAACAAAAACAAAAATATTGTCAGAAAATTAAACCCTCTTCTCTTGATAGAAAGTGAAAAAAGTCACAATATATAAAAATTCAGTTCAGTTCAGTCATTCAGTCATGTCTGACTCTTTGAGAGCCCATGGACTGCAGCATGCCAGGCCTCCCTGTCCATCACTAACTCCACAATATTACCCAAACTCATGTCCATTGACTCAGTGATGCCATCCAACCATCTCATCATCTGTCATCCCTATCTCTTCCTGCCTTCAATCTTTCCCAGCATCAGGGTTTTTTCCAATCATTTTTAGTTCTTGGCAACAGCTAGACAAAGTCTTGGAGCTTCAGCTTCAGCGCTAGTCCTTCCAATGAATATTCAGGACTGATTTCCTTTAGAATGGACTGGTTGGATCTCCTTGCAGTCCAAGGGACTCTCAAGAGTATTCTCCAGCATCACAGATCAGAAGCATCAATTCTTCTGTGCTCAGCTTTCTTTATAGTCCAACTCTCACATCCATACATGACCACTGGAAAACCATAGCTTTGACTAGATGCACCTTTATTGGCAAAGTAATGTCTCTGCGTTTTAATATGCTATGTTATGTTGGTCATAATTATCCTTCCAAGGAGTAAGCGTCTTTTAATTCATGGCCGCAGTCACCATCTTCAGTGATTTTGGACGGCCCCCCCCCGCCCCGAAAAAATGAAATCTGCCACTGTTTCTACTGTTTCCCCATCTATTTGCCATGAAGTGATGGGACTGGATACCATGATCTTAGTTTTCTGAATGTTGAGCTTTAAGTCAACTTTTTCACTCTCCTCTTTGACTTTCATTAAGAGGCTCTTTAGTTCTGCTTCAATTTCTGCCATAAGGGTGGTGTTATCTGCAGGTCTGAGGTTATTGATATTTCTTCTGGCAATCTGATTCCAGCTTGTGCTTCTTCCAGCCCAGCATTTCTCATGATGTACTCTGCCTATAAGTTAAATAAACATGGTGACAATACACAGCCTTGATGTACTCCTTTTCCTATTTAGAATCAGTCTTGTTCCATGTCCAGTTGTAACTGTTGCTTACTGACCTGCATACAGGTTTCTCAAAAGGCAGGTCAGGTGGTCTGGTATTCCCTTCTCTTTCAGAATTTTCCATAGTTTGTTGTGATCCACGCAGTCAAAGGATTTGGCATAGTCAATAAAGCAGAAATAGATGTTTTTCTAGAACTCTTTTGCTTTTTCGATGATCCAGTAGATGTTGGCAATTTGATCTCTAGTTCCTCTGCTTTTTCTAAAACCAGCTTGAACATCTGGGAGTTCATGGTTCACGTATTGTTCAAGCCTGGCTTGAAGAATTGTGAGAATTATTTTACTAGCATGTGAGATGAGTGCAATTTTGCACTAGTTTGAACATTCTTTGTCATTGCCTTTCTTTGGGATAGCAATGAAAACTGACCTTTCCCAGTACTGTAGAACTACTACGTTTCCCAAATTTGGTGGCATACTGAGTGCAGCCCTTTCACAGCATCATCTTTTAGGATTTGAAACAGCTCAACTGGAATTCCATCACCCCCACTAGCTTTGTTCGTAGTGATGCTTCCTAAGGCCCACTTGATTTCGCATTCCAGGATGTCTGCCTAGGTGAGTGATCACACCATCGTGATCATCTGAGTCATGAAAATCTTTTTTGTACAGTTCTGTGTATTCTTCCCACCTCTTCTTAATATCTTCTGCTCTGTTAGGTCCATACTATTTTTGTCCTTTATTGAGCACATCTTTGCATGAAATGTTCCCTTGGTATCTCTAATTTTCCTGAAGCTATCTCTAGGTTTTCCCATTCTGTTGTTTTCCTCTATATCTTTGCATTGATCACTGAGGAAGGCTTTCTTATCTCTCCTTGCTATTCTTTGGAACTCTGTATTCAGATGTGTATATCTTTCCTTTTCTCCTTTGCTTTTCACTTCTCTTCTTTTCACAGCTGTTTGTAAGGCCTCCTCAGACAGCCATTTTGCTTGTTTACATTTCTTTTCCATGGGGATGGTCTTGATCCCTTGTCCTGTACAATATCATGAACCTCTGTCCATACTTCATCGGGCGCTCTATCAAATCATGTCCCTTAAATCTATTTCCGACTTCCACTGTATAATCGTAAAGGATTTGATCTAGGTCATACCTGAATAGTCTAGTGGTTTTCCCTAGTTTATTCAATTTAAGTCTGAATTTGGCAATATGGAATTCATGATCTGAGCCACGGTCAGCTCCCAGTCTTGCTTTGCTGACTGTATAGAGCTTCTGCATCTTTGACTGCAAAGAAAATAATCAATCTCATTTCGGTGTTGATCATTTGGTGATGTCCATGTATAGAGTCTTCTCTTGTGTTGTTGCAAGAGGTCGCTTGCAATGATCAGTGTGTTCTCTTGGGAAAACTCTATTAGACTTTGCCCTGCTTCATTCCGTATTCCAAGGCCAAATTTGCCTGTTACTCCAGGTGTTTGTTGACTTCTACTTTTGCATTCCTGTCCCCTATAATGAAAATGATATCTTTTTCGGGGGGGGGGGGATTAGTTCTAAAAGGTCTTGAAGGTCTTAATAGAATTTTTCAACTTCTGCTTCTTCAGCATTACTGGTCAGGGCATATACTTGGATTACAGTGATATTGAATGGTTTGCCTTGGAAACTAATAGAGACCATTCTGTTGCTTTTGAGACTGCATCCAAGTTCTGCATTTCAGACTCTTTTGTTGACCATGATGGCTACTCCATTTTTTTAAGGGATTCTTGCCCACAATAGTAAATATAATGGTCATCTGAGTTAAATTCACCCATTTCAGTCAATCTTAATTTGCTGGTTCCTAAAATGTTGACATTCACTCTTGAAATTCCAATTTGCTTTGATTCATGGACCTAACATTCCAGGTTCCTATGCAATATTTCTCTTTACAGCATCAGACCTTGCTTCCATCACCAGTCACATCCACAACTAAGTAGTTGTTTTCACTTTGGCTCCATCTCTTCATTCTTTCTGGGGTTATTTCTCCACTGATCTCTAGTAGCATAGGGAGCACCTACAGACCTGGAAAGTTCATCTTTCAGTGTCCTATCTTTTTGCCTTTTCATACTGTTCATGGGAATCTCAAGGCAAGAATACTGAGGTGGTTTGTCATTCCCTTCTCCAATGAACCACATTCTGTCAGAACTCCCCACCAGGACCTGTCTGTCTTTGGTGACCCTACACGGCATGGCTCATTGTTTCTTTGAGTTAGACAAGTCTGTGGTCCATGTGGTTAGATTGGTTAGTTTTCTGTGATTGTGGTTTCTGTCTGTCAGCCCTCTGATGCCCTCTCTCAGCACCTACCATATTACTGGGGTTTCTCTGACCTTGGACATGAATAATATAAAATTTATTCAAACCCAATTAAATAATAAAGGCAGAAATAATATAAGAAATTAAATTAATGAAATATGGAAGAAAAAAATATTATCAGACTCCCACATGTACAGTCAGCTTATTTGTGACATAATCAATACCATTGTGTCCTGCAAAAATGATGGTTCTTTCAATAATTAGTACAATGTCAATTGGATCCTTTGGGGGGGGGAATTGGATTCCTAAATCATAATATTCATAAATGTCAATTTTAGTTGGATTGTAAAAATAAATGTGACAGATAAAGCAATATACTTTCAAAATCAAACATATGAGAATATCTTTATGACAAATGGTAAGCAAAGGTTTCTCAACTGGGGCACAAAAACCTTAACCATAATGTGTAAAATTATAATGCTGACTATATTAATGATTACATCTGGGCATCAAAATATTTCATTAATAAAGTGAAAAAGTGACATTGAGGAATATCTTTGTAATTCTGGTATCTGACAAGGACTTATATCTGCAGTATACAAAGAACTCCTAAACATTAATAAGATAAAACTACCCTGTTCAGTAACCAAAGAGGCTTACAAACTTAACAGTTACTTCACACAGAAAGGCTTTCTAAATACCCAAATGATGCATGAGCAGGCATTTAATTAGGATATAAATGAAAAATATAATGAAATAGAACTACACACTTAACAGAATTACTTATAATAATACCAGGTGTTACTGGGAATGTGGAACACCTTCAGATCTCAGATACTTGTGGCTGGACACTAAGAGACAAAAATCAATATAATCCAGCAATTCTGTTTCTAATTGTATGTTCAACAGAAATTCACACACATATCTAGCTAAAATCAGTTATTAGAAGGTTCAGAGCAACAATATTCAGAATTGACAAAAATAATGAGAATGAACAAACCACTATTCCATAAGTGATATGGATGTTACTTCCAAACATAATTTTTAAAAAGTAACCAGTTATAAAGCACGTGAACTCCTTACTTATCATTTAGCTAAAGTCCTCAAATAGCAAATCTAATCTATGTTGTTAGAAGTCAGGATGGTGGTTATCCTGAGAGAAAGACACAGAAAAGTTTCAAGGAGATTTCTGGAGTTCTGATGATGCTGACTTTTTGATTTGAGCGTGTGCTGTATTTAGCTTGTGAAAATTTATCCAGCTGTATGCTTCTGGTTTCTGTAGTTTATTCACTTAAAAAATTTACTTAAAACATACAACAATATATTAAAGGTGATTAAATAATAAAATGATGTTATTGTTTGGTTTCTATATACATTCTTAAATATAGCCACAAAATTTTAAAACATTTCCCAGAGTTAATAAAAATAACTCCAGATATCTTAATCCAGATATTCTATAACTGATAAAGTTGTGTTACCAATTTGACAACATCATGACATGCTGGCACATTTTTTCCACTGCAGCCTCAATTTATTCTGCCATGCTGCAAAATAAGTAAACCAGTGTCAAATAACCAGAGCTAAACATTATCTCTGAATCAGTTCAGTTCAGTCACTCAGTCATGTCCGACTCTTTGCGACCCCATGAACCGCAGCATGCCAGACCTCCCTGTCCATCACCAACTCCTGGAGTTTACTCAAACTCATGTCCGTTGAGTCGGTGATGACATCCAACCATCTCATCCTCTGATGTTCTCTTCTTCTCCTGCCCTCAATCTTTCCCAGCATCAGGGTCTTTTCCAATGAGTCAACACTTCGCATCAGGTGGCCAAAGTATTGGTTTCAGTTTCAACATCAGTCCTTCCAATGTACACCCAGGTCTGATATTCATTAGGATGGATTGGTTGGAACTCCCTGAAGTCCAATGGACTCTATAGAGTCTTTTCCAATACTACAATTCAAAAGTATCAATTCTTCTGAACTCAGCTTTCTTTATAGTCCAACTCTGACATCCATACATGGCTACTGGAAAACAATAGCCTTGACTAGATGGACCTTTGTTGACAAAGTAATGTCCTTGCTTTTTAATATTCTGTCTTGGTTGGTCATAACTTTCCTTCCAAGGAGTAAGCGTCCTTAATTTCATGGCTGCAGTAAGCAACTGCAGTGATTTTAGAGCCCAAAAAATTGAAGCCAGCCACTGTTTCCCCATCTATTTCCCATGAAGTGATGGGACCAGATGCCATGATCATAGTTTTCTGAATATTGAGTTTTAAGTGAACTTTTTCACCCTCCTTTTTTACTTTCAACAAGAAGCTCTTTAGTTCTTCACTTTCTGCTATAAGGGTGGTGTCATCTGCATATTGAGATTATTGATATTTCTCCCATCAGTCTTGATTCCAGCTTTTGCTTCTTCTAGCCCAGTGTTTCTCATGATGTACTCTGCCAATAAGTTAAATAAGCAGGGTGACAATATACAGCCTTCATGTCCTTTTACTATTTGGAACCAGTCTGTTGTCCCATGTTCAGTTTTAACTGTTGCTTCCTGACATGAATACAGGTTTCTCAAGAGGTATGTCCGGTGGTCTGGTATTCCCATTTCTTTCAGAATTTTCCACAGTTTATTGTGATCCACACAGTCAAAGGCCATGGCATAGTCAATAAAGCAGAAATAGATGTTTTTCTGGAACTCTCTTGCTTTTTAGATAATCCAGCAGATGTTGGCAACTTGATCTCTGGTTCATCTGCCTTTTCTGAAACCAGATTAAACATCTGGAAATTCACAGTTCATATTATTTTGAAGCCTGGCTTGGAGAATTTTGAGCATTATTTTACTAGCGTGTGAGATGAGTGCAGTTGTGCAGTAGTGTGAGCATTCTTTGACATTTCCTTTCTTTGGGATTGGAATGAAAATTGACCTTTTCCCATCCCGTGGCCACTGCTGAGTTTTCCAAATTTGCTGACATGTTGAGTGCAGCATTTCCCAGCATCATATTTTAGGATTTGAAATAGCTCAACTGGAATTCCATCCACTCCACTAGCTTTGTTCATAGTGATGCTTCCTAAGGCCCGCTTGATTTCACATTCCAGGATGTCTGGCTCTAGGTGAGTGATCATACCATCATGGTTAACTGGGTCATGAAGATCTTTTTTGTACTGTTCTTCTGTGTATTCTTGCCACCTCTTACATCTTCTGTTTCTGTTGGGTCCTTACCATTTTTGTCCTTTATTGAGACTATCTTTGCGTGAAATATTCCCTTGGTATCTCTAATTTTCTTGAAGCGATCTCTAGTCTTTCCCATTCTAATGTTTTCCTCTATTTCTTTGCATTGATTGCTGAGGAAGACTTTCTTATCTCTTCTTGCTATTCTTTGGCACTCTGCATTCAAATGGGCATATCTTTCCTTTTTTCCTTTGCTTTTGGCTTCTCTTCTTTTCACAGCTATTTGTAAGGCCACCTCAGACAGCCATTTTGCTTTTTTTTGCATTTCTTTTTCTTGAGGATGGTCTTGATCCCTATTTCCTTTACAGTGCCTTGATGCTCTGTCCATAGTTCATCAGGCACTCTATCGGATCTAGTCCCTTAAATCTATTTCCCACTTCTACTGTATAATTGTTAGGGATTTGACTTTGGTCATACCTGTATGGTCTAGTGGTTTCCCCCAATTTCTTCAATTTAAGTCTGAATTTGGCAATAAGGAGTTCATGATCTGAGCCACAGTAAGCTCCTGGTCTTGTTTTTACTGACTGTATATAGCTACTCCATCTTTGGCTACAAATAATATAATCAATCTGATTGCAGTGTTGGCCGTCTGGTGATGTCCATGTGTAGAGTCTTCTCTTGTGTTGTTGGAAGCAGGTGTTTGCTATGACCACTGCATTCTCTTTAGAAAACTCTATTAGCCTTTGCCCTGCTTCATTCTAGACTCCAAAGCCAAATTTGCCTGTTACTCCAGTTGTTTCTTGACTTCCTACTTTTGCATTCCACTCCCCTATAATGAAAAGGACATCTTTGTTGGGTGTTAGTTCTAAATGGTCTTATGGTGTTCACAGAACTGTTCAACTTCAGCTTCTTCAGCATTACTGGTCGGGGCATAGCCTTGGATTACTGTGATATTTAATGGTTTACCTTGGAAATGAACTGAGATCAACCTGTCATTTTTGAGATTGCATCCAAGTAGTGCATTTTGGACTCTTTTGTTGACTATGATGGTTACTCCATTTCTTCTAAGGGATCCCTGCCCACAGTAGTATATATAATGGTCATCTGAGTTAAATTTACCCATAATTCACTTATTCCTAGATTGTGGACGTACACTTTTGCCATCTCCTATTTGACAACTTCCATTTTGCTTTGATTCATGGACCTAACACTCCGTGTTCTTATGCAGTATTTCTCTTTACAGCATTGGACCTTGCTTCTATGACTAGTCACATCCACAAATGGGTATTGATTTTGCTTTGGCTCCATCCCTTCATTCTCTCTGGAGTTGTTTCTCCACTGATCTCCAGTATCATATTGGCACCTACTGACCTGGGGAGTTCATCTTTCAGTGTCCTATCTTTTTGACTTTTCCTACTGTTCATGGAGTTCTCAATACAAAAATATTGAAGTGGTTTGCCATTACCTTCTCCAGTGGACCACATTCTGTCAGACCTCTCCACCATGACCCATCCATCTTGGGTGGCCCCACTGCTTAGTTTCATTGAGTTAGACAGGGTTGTGGTCCATGTGATCAGATTGGCTAGTTGTCTGTGACTGTGATTTCACTCTGTCTGCCCTCTGATGCCCTCTCTCAGAGCCTACCATCTTACTTAGGTTTCTCTTACCTTGGACGTGGGATATCTCTTCATGGTTGCACCAGCAAAGTGCAGCCACTGCTCCTGACCTTGGATGAGGGATAGCTCCTCGCCACCACTCCTGCACCCTTGAATGTGTTTAAACAAAAAATAAAGACTGTTAGAACTGGACCGAAGAAGACAGTATTTCTCAATCAGAGATCCAAATTGGAGACTGTAGTAGACAGCAACTTACAGACTTCCCAGGTGGCTCAGTGGTAAAATAATCTACCTGCTAACAAAGGAGACACATGTTCACTCCCTGGGTCAGGAAGATCCCTGGAGAAGGAAATGGCAAATCATCCAATATGTTGTCTGGGAAATCACATTATCAGAGGATCCTAGCAGGCTACAGTCCATGGGGTCCCAAAACAGTCTGACATGACTTAGTGACTAAACAGCAACAATAAGACTTCAGCTTAGTTCAGTAAGCTAGGTATGAGTGAAATACACAAATAAATGGTTATACTGACATAAAAAATGTAAATTTAAGATATTTTATGATGTTAAATAATTGATGATTAATTTAGGAATTTAAGTGAAAAAAAAAAAAGAAAAACCGGAGGAAAAGTATGAAAAAGTATAATTATAAAGATGAAATTCTGCAGTTAGCCATATGCCAAACCAGTTTATGGAGAATGAGTTTTTTAAATGTAACTAGGGGAATGTGAAAAGTATGCAGGATATTATATATCATGTGAACAAAAAATTACAGAACAAACCAGAAATGTATATAAGAAGGATTCACAGTGATGATTTTATAGAAACAAGAAAAATATAGAGTTCTTGATAGAATACAAATGTTAAGGCTTGAGAACAGAAAGAACATCGTTCAGAGTGTAAGCCTGTTACGTATAAGAATGATAAAGCTAATAAAGCAATCACACAAAGAAGGGGAATCTAGTTAAAAATAAAATAATAGATATGCCATCAAATATGCCAAATAAAATGAAGGGCTTTGGAATGGAATTTTTCAAAGCAATCTTTACTGTTGCAATAGCTAGTTGTCATATCTGCCAGGTATGAAACATACAAAAGATTGGATGCATTTTAAATGTCTTTATCAACTGCCACTCAAAACACAAATATGAGATTTTGTAGTATAATTTATATTGAAACTAATATAAGAAATGACAGTAAGAATGGAGACAGACATATTTCTTTGCTTGGAGCATATTTATATCCATCAGCAATTGGACTTATTAATCAATAATTGTAATAAAGATTGTGTTTAAAATCTATACTGCTACAAATAGATAGACATATTTCTTTTCTTTTCATATGGAACTTTTCACAGAATATGTAAGATGAGATTTAAAAGTTATATTCTATATATTAAAATTTGTATTGTATTCAAATTAAGCAAAATAAAAATTAAAGTTCAAAGGAAAAGTGGATTTTATTATATTAGATTTGGGGAGGAGGCACATTTTTATCCCTGAATATAAGAAACATTAACTCCAACATAGTGCATATTTCTAATGTAACTGTGTTAAATAGATTATTGAAAATATTTAAATATATTAATGAGAGTATGAATAATGAATCCTTCATGAAATATAGTTAAAATTTCACTTGAACATATTTATGTTTTTAACAGAGTTGGTAGAATTTAGTGTTTTACTAGAGATATCATTAGGAAAATAAAAGCAATGCAATATAATATCTATTACTTTGTGGTAATCAGTCCATTCCAGAGAAGGCAATGGCACCCCACTCCAGTACTCTTGCCTGGAAAATCCTATGGACAGAGGAGCCCGGGAGGCTGCAGTCCATGGGGTCACTAAGAGTTGGGCACAACTGAGCGACTTCACTTTCACTTTTCACTTTCATGCACTGGAGAAGGAAATGGCAACCCACTCCAGTATTCTTGCCTGGAGAATCCCAGGGACAGAAGAGCCTAGTGGGCTGCCGTCTATGGGGTTGCACAGAGTCGGACACGACTGAAGCGACTTAGCAGCAGCAGTAGCAATCAGTCCATTCAGTCACTCAGTCATGTCTGACTCTTTGCAATCCCATGGACTACAGCACTCCACGCTTCCCTGTCTATCACCAACTCTCAGAGCTTGCTCAAACTCATGTCCCCAACTCAGTGATGCCATCCAGGCATCTCATCCTCTGTCATCCCCTTCTCCTCCTGCCTTCAATCTTTCTCAGCATCAGGGTCTTTTCCAATGATTTTCAGTTCTTCAGTTGGACAAAGTCTTGGAGTTTCAGCTTCAAAATCAGTCCTTCCAATGAACACCCAGGACTGATCTCCTTTAGGATGGACTGGTTGGATCTCCTTGCAGGCCAAAGGACTCTCAAGAGTCTTCTCCAACACCACAGTACAAAAGCATTAATTCTTCTGCACTCAGCTTTCTTTATAGTCCAACTCTCACATCCATACATGACTACTGGAAAAACCATAGCTTTGACTAGAGAGACCTTTTTTGGTAAAGTAATGTCTCTGCTGTCTAGGTTGGTCATAGTTTTTCTTCCAAGGAGCAAGTGTCTTTTAATTTCATGGTTGCAGTCACCATCAGTGATTTTGGAGCCTAAGGAAATAAAGTATGTCATGGTTTCTATTGTTTCCCCATCTATTTGACATGAAATGATGGCACCAGATGCCATGATCTTAGTTTTTTGAATGTTGAGTTTTAGGCCAACTTTTTCACTCTCCTCTTTCACTGTCTTTAAGAGGCTCTTTAGTTTTTCTTTGCTTTCTGCCATAAGGGTGGTGTCATCTGCTTATCTGAGGTTACTGATATTTCTCCTGGCAATCTTGATTCTAGCTTATGATTCATCCAGCTCAGCATTTTTCATGATGTACTCTGCATATAAGTTAAATAAGCAGGGTGACAATATAGTGCCTTGACGTGCTCCTTTCTCAATGTGGAACCAGTCTTTCGTTCCATATCCGGTTCTGTTGCTTCTTGACCTGCATACAGATTTCTCAGGAGGCAGGTACCTTTGTGTAATACATTTATATATTTATAAATGCATATATAAGACTACATGTTATGAACCAGTTCCTTAAAATCTCTCTCTCTCCCTCTGTATCTCTCACTCTTTCGTATTCCTCATGTATTTTATTAGGGCATAATGGCCCAGCCAAGTTGATATATACATTAACCATCACATTGATGGAAACATTAACCTTCAAGAGGGCAGTGGCTGAAAGAGGCTGCTAGTGGTCAACTTGTAAGGAATTTTTGGAGATGATAAATATTTAATTTAGGTCTTTTGTTTTTTGTCATGAATACCTTTCTCCACTTCTCCTATTTACTAATAAGAAAGAGCCAATTTTTCCACAAATATATTTGAGTGTGGTAAAAATTCTAATTGGAATGTATTATTTTTCTATCATAGCAGGCTGTGTGAAAGAGAAGAGTACCAGCTGTAAAGTCCATTAAAATCCTCCATAAGAATAGTAGATAAGTCGTCTTGGCCAAGCAGTTGGAATATGTACTCTAGGTTCTCATCCATTGTTATGGTGTCAGAAAGAGTTGGACATGACTTAGCAACTGAATGACAAATGAATAGCACATTTTATGAAGAAAATTATCTTTCCAAAAGAATTATTGAGAAAAACAGCATTCTGTTTTTTTTTTTTTTTTCTTCAAGTCTCATTAATATCTGGTTTCAGAGAAGGCATTTGAATTTTCATTTCTAATTATTTATTTAACCGATGGTAAGATGACAATATATTATTTTGGTCAAAATATATTATGAAAATTTAGTCTTACATAGACATGTAGTTGGACAAATAGAGATACTTTAATAACATTTTTCAATAATCGTGAATTATTGATATTCCATCAAAGCTTTACAAGTTCTAGTTTGATAAAAATTATTCATGATGTGACAATAGAAACTGTGTCAAAAAATCTTTCCACTCTGTTACAATAAACTTAATACATCAATGATTTTGATACATTGTGCAGGGTTTTTTTTGTTTTTTTTTTTTGTTTTTTATTTATTTATTTTTATTTATTTTATTTTTTTTTAAATTTTATTTTATTTTAAACTTTACATAATTGTATTAGTTTTACCAAATATCAAAATGAATCCGCCACAGGTATACATGTGTTCCCCATTTGGCTTACTCACTTACAAGATCTTGCAACGTTGACACATTTCCTTAGATAATACCGACATTCACATTTGTTAATATTTCACCAGTTTCATCAGAAAAATCAGTTAAGTGTTGGGAAGATGTCAAGTTCATAGCTGCAGATATGAGTTTTCTAAAAAACGTTTATTTCATATCAAAATTCTATTATTAGCAACAGTGTCATTTTATCCTTGTGAAATGTTAATTAAAAAATTACAATCTATCAAATAACAAGTCTGTACCTAAGTTCATCCATCAACTTTTTTTCAAATAAAATTGGTTTTCCATAGCAACAACAAAAAATACAAATGCAAAACACACTCATACAAACAGAAAAAAACACAGATGCTTTACTTAGAGAAAATCATCATATTTTCCAGAATTTGAAGAATTTCTTTATGTGTATTTATAATTTTGTTACACAGAATATTAAAAAATGTGTGCCTAATGATGTTTAAGTGAAAGTGGAGAGTGAAAAAGTTGGCTTAAAGCTCAACATTCAGAAAACGAAGATCATGACATCCGGTCCCATCACTTCAAGAGAAACAGATGGGGAAACAGTGGAAACAGTGTCAGACTTTATTTTTTTGTGCTCCAATATCACTGCAGATGGTGAGTGCAGCAATGAAATTAAAAGACGCTTACTCCTTGGAAGGAAAGTTATGACCAACCTAGATAGCATATTCAAAAGCAGAGACATTACTTTGCCAACAAAGGTCCGTTTAGTCAAGGCTATGGTTTTTCCTGTGGTCATGTATGGATGTGAGAGTTGGACTGTGAAGAAGGCTGTGCACTGAAGAATTGATGCTTTTGAACTTGAACTGTGGTGTTGGAGAAGACTCTTGAGAGTCCCTTGGACTGCAAGGAGATGCAACCAGTCAATTCTAAAGGAGATCAGCCCTGGGATTTCTTTGAAAGGAACGATGCTAAAGCTGAAACTCCAGTACTTTAGCCACCTCATGTGAAGAGTTGACTCATTGGAAAAGACTCTGATGCTGGGAGGGATTGGGGGCAGGAGGTGAAGGGGACGACAGAGGATGAGATGGTTGGATGGTATCACTGACTCGATGGACGTGAGTCTTAGTGAACTCCGGGAGTTGGTGATGGACAGGGAGGCCTGGCATGCTGCAATTCATGGGGTCGCAAAGAGTCAGACACGACTGAGCGACTGAACTGAACTGAACTGAATGATGTTTAATAAAATTAATAATGCTACTATTTAATCAAGGCAATTGTTAAACAACACTGAATTTAAAAGTTTATTTATTGTAATTGCATGGTGGTGAATAGTGACATGCATAAGTACAAATATAAAGATGGGATAAAAAGGTAAATAGTATCTTAGTATTGATGTGCAAATTAGTTTGAATTTGAAGTCACGTGAAAATCTCAGAAATTCCCAGAATTCCACTAATACAAACTGCACGTTGAGAATCCCTGCCCTAAAAGGTGTTAGAAACTCAAAATGAAAGAGATGTCATTCCCTGAGAACAGAACTGTTGGAAGAGAGAAAAACAAAAGTTTTATTTATTCAAATGCTTATTCTCAGAGCTCTTTTTTTTTTTTTCTTTTAGTAGCTATTATTTTACTCTAGCAGAGATACTTGATCTCAGAAGGCATTTGATGTGACAAAAACAAATAATTTAGAATTGGCTGACAAGTTAAGTTGACAGTAAGGAAAAACTTATTGCAACTAGAATTTGACTTATAGACTTGATTAGACTTACAATTCTTTGGCAAAAATATTAGATAACATTTTTACTGCAAATTACCCACTGCCTATTGAGATATAGCTGGAGGGAAAGTATCCAGAAAGTTAGGAGTAAGTTTTTGCTCCTTGGTGCTTTAGCAAAGTAGTCAAAGAAGACATGAACTCAGGTAACAAGTTGCTAGTTAGTAAGCAGTAATAGAAGGAAAATAATTTAGAGATTTGGGGCACCACAATATAAGGAAACCAAATGTTCCTATTTCCAAAGTAGCAGGATATTTGGTTATTCAAAAGGATATACCTTAAGACCTATTAAGTCTACTAAGCCATGCAATAAAGGGGGATGGAGGGTTACCCCAGTGCAAGTATCAAAGATGCATCTTTCTATAGGCAGTTTATTGTTTTAAATGGCATAGGGTAGCTTCCTCTTAAATGAGAGAGAAGGACATTGGTGCAGAGTACAAACCAAACAACAAAGTAAGGTTGAGCATTATATGTTACTTGCACATAGTGCTGAGCTAAAGCCAACAGAATAGAAGCCTATGAAGTTAAAATAACGTAAGCTTGAGTATAAAGCAAAGACAGTGCCCAGTTGTGGATGTGACTGGTGATGGAAGTAAAGTCAGATGGCATAAAGAGCAATATTGAATAGGAACATAGAATGTCAGGTCCATGAATCAAGGTAAATTAGAAGTGTCAAACAGGATATGGCAAGAGTGAACATTGACATTATAGGAATCAGTGAACTAAAATAGACTGGAATGGGTGAATTTAATTCAGATGACCATTATCTACTAATGTGAGCAAGAATCCCTTAGAAGAAGTGGAGTAGCTCTCATTGTCAACAAAAGGGTCAGAAATCCAGTACTTGGGTGCAATCTCAAAAGCGACAGAATGATCTCTGTTCCTTTCCAGGGCAAACCATTCAATATCACAGTAATCTAAGTCTATGCCCCAACCAGTAATGCTGAAGAAGCTGAATGGTTCTATGAAGATCTACAAGACCTTCTAGAACTAACCTCAAAAAAAAAAAAAAAAGATATCCTTTTCATCACAGGAGACTGGAATACAAAAGTAGGAAGTCAAGAGATACCTTGAGTAACTGCCAAATTCGGCCTTGGAGTACAAAATGAAGCAGGGCTAAGGCTATCAGAGTTTTGCCAAGAGAATGCACTGGTCATAGCAAACACCCTCTTCCAACAACACAAGAGAAGACTCCACACATGGACATCACCAGATGGTTAACACCAAAATCAGATTGATTATATTCTTTGCAGGCAAAGATGGAGAAGCTCTATAGAGTCATCAAAAACAAGACTGGGAACTAACTGTGGCTCAGATCATGAACTCCTTATTGTCAAATTCAGACCTAAATATAAGAAAGTAGGGTAAACCACTAGACCATTCAGGTATGACCTAGATCAAATCCCTTACGACTATACA
This sequence comes from Bison bison bison, assembly GCF_000754665.1. Lineage (NCBI taxonomy): Eukaryota > Metazoa > Chordata > Mammalia > Artiodactyla > Bovidae > Bison > Bison bison. Next base: position 1,334,860 of record NW_011494961.1, read on the forward strand.
GTGGAAGTGAGAAATAGATTCAATGGATTAGATCTGATTGACAGAGTGCCTAAAGAATTATGGACAGAGGTTCATGACAATGTACAAGAGGCAGTAATCAAGACCATCCCTAAGAAAATCAAATGCAAAAAGGCAAAATGCTTGTCTCAGGAAGCCTTACAAATAACTGAGAAAACAAGAGAAGCTAAAGGCAAAAGAGAAAAGGAAAGATATATCCATTTGAATGCAGAGTGCCAAAGAATATCAAGGAGAGATAAGAAAGCCTTTGTCAGTGATCAATGCAAGGAAAGTGAAGAAAACAATAGAATGTGAAAGACTAGAAATCTCTTATGAAAATTAAAGATGCCAAGGAACATTTCATACAAAGATGGGCTAAATAAAGGACAGAAATGGTATGGACATAACAGAAGCAGAAGATATTAAGAAGTGACAAGAATATACAGAAGAACCATACAAAAGAAGATCTTCATAAAAAAGATAACCACGATGGTGTGATCACTCACCTAGTGCCAGACATCCTGGAGTGTGAAGTCAAGTGGGCCTTAGGAACAAAACTAGTGGAGGTGATGGAATTCCAGCTCAACTATTTCAAATCATAAAAGATGATGCTGTTAAAATGCTGAATGCAATTTGCCAGAAAGTTTGGAAAACTCAGCAGTGGCTATGGGACTGGAAAAAGTCAGTTTTAATTCCAATCCCAAAGAAGGGCAATGGCAAAGAATTTTCAAACTACCTCACAATTGCACTCATCCCACATGCTGATAAAGTAATGCTCAAAATTCTCCAAGCCAGGCTGCAACTGTACATGAACCAAGAACTTCAACAGTACATTAACCATGAACTTCTAGATGTTCTTTCTGGGTTTAGAAAAGGCAAAGGAACCAGAGATAAATTGCCAACATCCTCTGGATCATAGAAAAAGCAGAAGGAGTCCAGTAAAACATCTGCTTTATTGGTTACGCCAAAAGCCTTTGACTATGTATAATTCAGCAAACTGTGGAGCATTATTCAAGTGATGGGAATACCAGACCATCTTCCTTGCCTCCTGAGAAATCTGTATGCAGGTTAAGAAGCAACAATTAGAACTGGACATGGAATAACAGACTGGTTCCAAATTGGGAAAGGAGTGTGTCTATATTGTCCAACACCTACTGCAAAATGTGTAATGGCCAACAGTAGACATGGATGGTTACATATTATTTATCCTCATACAGGGCAAAAGCACAGTTCATAAAAAAGGAGTATGGCTTTATACTGTCAACCTACTTATTTGACCTATATGCAGAGTACATCATGCAAAATACTGGGCTGAATGAAGCACAAGCTGGAATCAAGATTGCCCGGAGAAATATCAATAACGTCAGATACACAGATGACACCACCCTTATGGCAGAAAGTAAAGAGGAACTGAAAAGCCTCTTGATGAAAATGAAAGAGGAGAGTGAACACGCTGGTTTAAAACTTAACATTCACAAAACTAAGATCATGGCCTCCGGTCTCATCACTTCATGGCAAATAGATGGGGAAACAAGGGAAACAGTGACAGACTTTATTTTCTTGGGTGCCAAAATCACTGCATATGGTGACTGCAGCCATGAAATTAAAAGACGCTGGCTCTTTGGAAGAAAAGCTGTGAATAACCTAGACAGCATATTAAAAAGCAGACATATTTCTTTGCTAACAAAGGTCCGTCTAGTCAAAGCTATGGTATTTCCATTAGTCACGTATGGATGTGAGTTTTGGACTATAAAGAAAGTAGAGTGCCAAAGAATTGATGCTTTCAAACTGTGGTGTTGGAGAGGACTCTTGAGAGTCTCTTGGTCTGCAGGGAGCTCAACCAATCAATCCTAAAGGAAATCAGTCCTGAATATTCATTAGAAGGACTGATATTGAAGCTGAAGCTCCAAGACTTTGTCCACCTGATGCGAAGAACTGACTCATTGGAAAAGACCCTGATGCTTGGTGAGTTTGAAGGCAGGAGAAGGGCACAACAGGCATCACTGTCTCTAGAGACATGAGTTTGAGCAAGCTCCAAGAGTTGGTGATGGACAAGGAAGCATGGAGCGCTGCAGTCCATGGCATCACAAAGAGTCAGACATGGCTGAGTGACTGAACTGCACTGAACTAGCTGATAGTGCTGATTTAAAAACAATAAATCAGAAGCCTACTAAGCTTTGGAAATTGTATGTTAAAGAGATTCTAAACCTGGTGTTCATAGCCCGCCATAAACACCACAAGGCAAGGTGTATTTTCCAACGTCTACTGCAAAAGGTGTAATGGCAGACAGTAGACATGGATGATTGTATATTATTTATCCTCACATAGGTCAAAAGCACAGTTCATAAAATATAAAGGATGTTATGTAGACTGAGTGTTTGTGTCTACCCCAATTCATGTGTTGAAGTTTTAACCTCCAGTGTGATGGTATTAGGAGGTGGGGCCTTGGGGAGTTCATCAGTTCATGAGGGTGGGCCCCTCATGAGAGGGATTATAAATAGCAACCGCAGAGTGCTGTCCTATCTTTTCCACTGCCTTAGGACACAGAGAGAAGATGGCCATCCATAAATGAGAAGCAGATCCTCAACACTTTGCAGCCTCCTGAGTTGTGAGTAATAAATGTTAATTGTTTAAACCACCCATTTGGTAGCATTTTATTGTAGGAGTTCTAATGTACTTATTCTAATGAAACTTGTTCTAATGAAATTATTCCAGACAGAAGAACCAGGGGTAAATAGATTGTCTGAGGAAAGATTTTATGTCACTGCTATGGTAAGAAGTTTCATAAATCGTGCCAAGATAAATTTTAAAGTACTATCAATAATTGTTTTCCGGTCTCCCCATTTTTAATTGATTGTTTTTACTAAAGTATTTGTGCACTATTGGTATAAATAACCTGTTTTGGGCTACTATACATTGAAAATGTGCTAAACTTTGGTTGAGTGGATGGTCATGAGGAGTTACATCTAAACTGATAAGGAGGATTTTACATTCTCTAGGTATCTGAAATTCGAAGTGAATATAGTAAATATATGAGATTTTTATTTTCTCACTTTAGGAGGGAATAAACATATTATGTGCATAGGTAGAAATGTCATCAGAGGGGGCCGACTCTTAGGAGACCATTACACACACACATATATTTTGTTTTTCTCTTCTTTGGAATTTTAGTTTTTGGGTCACAAAGCTTTCTGGGAACACTTTATCATCTAGTTTCTGTTATACTTATCCATTGGAATATGACCAGAAGTAATGTGTGCTTGTGATACCTCAGAATCCTAAATCACTGATTTACTCCCCTCTTTTTCCCCATCTAACCAGTAGACTTCTAAATAAAACAATGTGATTCTTTGACCAGCTTGACAACAAAATGACCTAGAGGATTATGCAGCCTTGCAATGGAAGAAATCTGGACTCTAGAAGAGTTTATTTAGAATAGAGATGCATGCAGACCTGGATAATTCATATAGTTAGCTTCATGGAGATTAACAGTTTCTATCAATAAGCAAGTAAATTTGTAGCCATCTTTGGGCTTCCCTGGTAACTACTTTACCAGTAGCTCAGCTGGTAAAGAATCCACCTGCAATGTGGGAGAGCTGGGTTTGATCCCTGGGTTGGGAAGATCCCCTGGAGTAGAGAATGGCTATGCACTCCAGTATTCTGGCCTGAGAATTAGACTATAGTCTTTGGGGGTCACAAAGATTCAGACACCACTGAGCAACTTTCGTTTCACTTGTTACAGTAACTCAGCTTTTGTTTTAACTGCTGAAGGGTGGTATAAATATAATATTTGAGGACACAGAATCCAGAGTCATGGAAAATATAAAATTCATGACTCAGAAAATTTGCATAAATCTTTTAAAAGCTTAAGGCTTGAAAACTATAAAATCCACGGTTCATGTTGGGCCATACCTTGACATAAAAGGTGAGAATTTCCTAGTGATAAATGTCTCTCAAAAGTGAAACGCCATATTATCTTTTTTCTTCCTGTTTCAAATATAGAATGGAATTGGATGAGAAAGAGAATAGATTAAGTTAGGTTAAACAACAGAGTGAAATCAAAGAATAAAATGAAAGTCAGTGATACCAATACTGTGAGTTGTTTGGTAACATAAATCATTAACATACAGTCGGAAACCCCTCTTAACTATAAAACCCCTAGAGGAGAACATAGGCAAAACACTCTCAGACATACATCACAGCAGGATCCTCTATGACCCACCTCCCAGAATATTGGAAATAAAAGCAAAAATAAACAAATGGGACCTAATTAAATTTAAA
>NW_011494961.1:1339237-1354678 GCF_000754665.1 Bison bison bison
GGTCCAGGAACTAAATAGACATTTCTCCAACGAAGACATACAGATGGCTAACAAACACATGAAAAGATGCTCAACATCACTCATTATCAGAGAAATGCAAATCAAAACCACTATGAGGTACCATTTCACGCCAGTCAGAATGGCTGCGATCCAAAAGTCTACAAGCAATAAATGCTGGAGAGGATGTGGAGAAAAGGGAACTCTCTTACACTGTTGGTGGGAATGCAAACTAGTACAGCCACTATGGAGAATAGTGTGGAGATTCCTTAAAAAACTGGAAATAGAACTGCCTTATGATCCAGCAATCCCACTGCTGGGCATACACACTGAGGATACCAGAAGGGAAAGAGACACATGTACCCCAATGTTCATCACTGCACTGTTTATAATAGCCAGGACATGGAAGCAACCTCGATGCCCATCAGCAGATGAATGGATAAGAAAGCGGTGGTACATATACACAATGGAGTATTACTCAGCCATTAAAAAGAATACATTTGAATCAGTTCTAATGAGGTGGATGAAACTGGAGCCTATTATACAGAGTGAAGTAAGCCAGAAAGAAAAACACCAATACAGTATACTAACGCATATATATGGAATTTAGAAAGATGGAAACAACAACCCTGTGTACGAGACAGCAAAAGAGACACTGATGTATAGAACAGTCTTATGGACTCTGTGGGAGAGGGAGAGGGTGGGAAGATTTGGGAGAATGACATTGAAACATGTATAATATCATGTATGAAACGAGTCGCCAGTCCAGGTTCGATGCACGATACTGGATGCTTGGGGCTGGTGCACTGGGACGACCCAGAGGGAGGGTATGGGGAGGGAGGAGGGAGGAGGGTTCAGGATGGGGAACACAGGTATACCTGTGGTGGATTCATTTCGATATTTGGCAAAACTAATACAATATTTTAAAGTTTAAAAATAAAATAAAATTTAAAAAAAAACTTAAAAAAAAGTATGCTAAAATTCAGTATTAAATTCAGATGCTAAGTTTACTGACACCGCATATCAGTCATATATGTATATCACTCTTAACAAGATTTCTAAAGCATAGAAAAAATATGGTACTGCCAAAGATGTTTTTAGATATATGCATCTGAGTGTCGATTACTCAACAGAAAATTTTGAGCTGAAGATTTTATTGAAGTTAACTGAGGAAAGTTGATTTCCCTCATGCTTCTCTAACTGTTAAAAAACAAAAGGACTCAAAAACCTCACTACTCTGTTGCTGGTATGATGACTTCATAATTTCAATAATTTTTTTCTCTGTGTGTTTAAATTTTCTGAAAAATTATGTGTACTCTTTAATCAAGAAAAGGAAAATAATACATGTAGAACTCATAGCAGAATGTTATATTGTTACATAAAGTTTGCTTACTGAGTCTTTTATTGAGTAACAAGGTCCTATCTAGATTTTATACTAAATGTAAGATCTGAATCAGATATTTCTACTAAGAACTAAAGCAGTGACTGCTGGGCTGGGAATATTATAATTTTTATTTTTATTTCTTTTTAAGGAGAGAAGACAATATTGATAAGAAAAAAGTAATTGAGGATGAAGTGATAGGGTACATAAAGCAAAAGGAAGGCTGGAGTTGACAGATATATTCAGAAGGAATATGAAAGGACTTCGGGTATTCTTACTACTGAGAGTCAGGAAGGAAACAAAGACAATTTAAATCCTCACAGTAAAATTTCCATTTTAAAAGATTTTTAAAGCACTGAATCTTCTGGATCCTGCATAGAAAAAATTCCTCCTCAAGTAAAACTCTATATAAAATATATTGTGATAGAAAATTTTGGTATATGATGTTTGGTATATGATGTGACAATCCTGTAAATCCTCAAAAATACAAATAGGAAAGGATTATTTTTTATTTGCTTTTAGAGCACATTTGAGGTACATTACTGTATATGAGATATGTAAAAATGTTACAGTTCTTCTTAATATTTTTAAGGTCTTTTGGTTGCTTAGTAACAGGAATGGAAGGAGTGGTAAAAATAGGTCACTAGTAAGTGAGGGATATTCTTGTTTTTTTATGTCAGGAAATAATAGATATAAATCATGGATATGTTGTGTATTACTCTGAGACAGTCAAAGCTCTGTGTGCATTACCATTTTTTTTTCTGTCATTCTTACCCCTTCTAGAAGGGGAGATGTTAAACATAAAGTAAACCATTCCTCTTATTTTTCCATAAATGTTAACAATTTTTCTTAATAGCCTATGAGGACTTCAAATTATATATGAAATGAAATAGCACTAATTGCACATTTGGAGGTACTGTCAGTGTTTAATGCAACAATAATCACTATTCTGGGACTTCCAAACACAAATGAGTCATTCTTTTTCTGCAAACAAAATGGAATATAAAAGTTTTGATTTTATGTTAATGGTAAATGTAAGTATCTAGGACATTTAATTTAGACTGATTTAGGTAATCACTTTGCAGGTGTGCTACATTAATTATAATCACATTAGTTTAGTGATATTCTAATTATGTATTTGTTTGCATAACACGATTTAGCCTGAAACTGATGAGGATTTCTTTTCTTAGATTTTAGAAGACACAGAGGCACTATAATGTTTTATTTTCTATGCTGAAAAAGAATGACATTGGGTTCTGTTTCCAGATATTCTGAATAATTACTATTAACTGTGAACAATGTACATTTTTAAAAATCCAAGTATCCAGAGGAACTGACAAGCAACCAAAATGAAAACAAAACAAACCCTAGGAATGAATATGTCATTAAAAGAAGGTTACTATATAATAGAATATTTACATTTATATGGCTTTATACATAAATGCACACTGAAGTTTGTACACTAGAGAGCAAGCAGAAATCCAGCAAAAAGCCATGGCATTGCTGGTTACAAAATCAAGAGCTTGTAGAGCTGTTGCTAAAAAAACGGGATGGATTCTAGTAAGGAGAGGATCATAAAAGGGGAAAGTTCCACATATGTGGGAGTGATATCAGGCTTCAAAAAGAAAAGGAATAACTGAAAGATTGAAGAACCTAAGCAAAGAGTTCAGCTGCATTCCACTACAGGGAAGACAGCATTTGGAGTTTAAGTCCAGTATAGATAAATATTACATAGACCAACATCATTCATATGCAGAAGACACTAACACAATTTGCAGTATCTAGTCTAAAAATGAACAAGAAGCAAAAATATTAGGCATGAGAAGAAATTTTACACTATAGGTAAGGAAAAAAGCAGTCAATAAAAGTGGGCAAAAGAATTGCAATTTGCAGTTAAGAAATTAAAGAAAATATGGATATAGAAATTAACAGGTCAGTGGTCATGTATTGATGTGATAGTTGGACTGTGAAGAAAGCTGAGCGCCAAAGAATTGATGCTTTTGAACTGTGGCGTTGGAGAAGACTCTTGAGACTCCCTTGGACTGCAAGGAGATCCAAACAGTCCATTCTGAAGGAGATCAGCCCTGGGATATCTATGGAAGGAATAATGCTAAAGCTGAAACTCCAGTACTTTGGCCATCTCATGCGAAGAGTTGACTCATTGGAAAAGACTGTGATGCTAGGAGGGATTGGGGGCAGGAGGAGAAGGGGAAAACAGAGGATGAGATGGCTGGATGGCATCACTGACTCGAAGGACATGAGTCTGAGTGATCTCCGGGAGTTGGTGATGGACAGGGCGGCCTGGCGTGCTGCGATTCATGAGGTCACAAAGAGACACGTCTGAACGACTGAACTGAACTATAGTACAAAAATAGAAATTGTATTTAAAGATATGTAAATTATAGAAAAAATGTACAGTACCTGTAAAAAAAAATCTAATGGATAGAAATAACAGTAGATTGGAGGTAGCAGAAAAGTGGATAATTGAAATAGAAGATAGTTTATAGATATTGAATATGCATGAAGACTTAAAAACATTAAGAAAGGCACATCACTAAGATGTGAAACAGTATCAAGCATTTAGCATATGTGTCATTGGAATTTCAGAGGCAATAGGAAAAAAAATAAGGGATTTTTTTTTAAAGAGTAGAAAATTCCCAAATTTTATGAAAAACAAAAACTTTCATATGTATAAGAAGTTTATTAACCCAAAGCAAGGATTTTTATCTTAACCCAAAAATAGTAAGAAAAATAGGTGCAACATAAACTAATTTTAAAAATGGAGAAAATTTGCCAAATAGTTGAACACAAACACCATATTAAATATAAAGTAACAATGAAATAAAGGAAGGCTTGATTACCTTATATAAAAAATTGGAATACAGAGGACAAGTGGAATTTCTTTATAATTCTTAAAGAAAAACTTATCAAAATATATTTTATATCCATTTAAAACCTATCAACATAGAATTGACATGATGTGATTTTCTTATAATAACATAAAAGAGAGTTAATCATCACCCAGAACAGTAGTGGCTCAGATGGTAGAGGATCTGCCTGCAGTGCCACAGACCTGGGTTTGATCCCTAGGTCTGGAAGACCCTGGAGAAGAGAATGGCAACCCACTCCAGTATTCCTTCCTGGAGAATTCCATGGACAGAGGAGCTTGGTAGACTACAGTCCCCAGGGTCACAAAGAGTTAAACACAACTGAGCAATTAACGCTTTCATTTTTAAGAACCAGTTCAGTTCAGTTCAGTTCACTTCAGTTGCTCAATCACTCTTTGCGATAGCATGAACCGCAGCAGGCCAGATCTCCCTGTCCATCACCAACTCCTGGAGTTCACCCAAATCCATGTCCATTGAGTCAGTGATGCCATTCAACCATCTCATCCTCTGTCATTCTCTTCTCCTCCTGCCCTCAATCTTTCCCAGCATCAGAGTCTTTTCAAATGAGTCAGCTCTTAGCATCAGGTGGCCAAAGTATTGGAGTTTCAGCTTCAACATCAATCCTTCCAATGAACACCCAGGACTGATCTCCTTTAGAATGGACTGATTGGATCTCCTTGCAGTCCAAGGGTCTCTCAAAAGTCTTCACACCACAGTTCAAAAGTATCAGTTCTTCAGCACTCAGCCTTCTTCACAGACCAACTCTCACATCCATACATGACTACTGGAAAAACCGTAGCCTTGACTAGACCAACCTTTGTTGACAAAGTAATATCTCTGCTTTTTAATATGCTGTCTAGGTTGGTCATAACTTTCCTTCCAGGGAGTAAGCGTCTTTTCATTTCATGGCTACAATCACCATTTGCAGTGATTTTGGAGCCCCCTCAAATAAAGTCAGCCACTGTTTCCAATGTTTCCCCATCTATTTGCCATGAAGTGATGGGACCGGATGCCATGATCTTCGTTTTCTGAATGTTGAGCTTTAAGCCAACTTCTTCACTCTCCTTTTTCACTTTCATCAAGAGGCTCTTTCGTTCTTCTTCACTTTCTGCCATAAGGGTGGTGTCATCTGCATAACTGAGGTTATTGATATTTCTTCCAGGAATCTTGATTCCAGCCTGTGCTTCCTCCAGCCCAGAGTTTCTCATCATGTAGTCTGCATATAAGTTAAATAAGCAGGGTGACCTTGCTTATAAGTTAAATAAGCAAGGAGCCTTGACGAACTCCTTTTCCTATTTGGAACCAGTCTGTTGTTCTGTGTCCAGTTTTAACTGTTGCTTCCTGACCTGCATACAGGTTTCTCAAGAAGCAAGTCAGGTGGTCTGGTATTCCCATCTCTTTCAGAATTTTCCACAGTTTATTGTGATCCACACAGTCAAAGGCTTTTTGGCATAGTCAAAAAAGCAGAAATACATGTTTGTCTGGATGTATTTTTTCGATGATCCAGCAGATGTTGGCAATTTGATCTCTGGTTCCTCTGCCTTTTCTAAAACTAGCTTGAACATCTGGAAGTTCACGGTTCACATATTGCCAAATCCTGGCTTGGAGAATTTTGAGAATCACTTTACTAGTGTGTGAGATGAGTGCAATTGTGCGGCAGTTTGAGCATTCTTTGGCATTGCCTTTCTTTGGGATTGGAATGAAAATTGACCTTTTCCAGTCCTGTGGACACTATGAGGTGATAGCTCACTGTGATTTCAATTTGCATTTCCCTGATGATTAACAGTATTAATCATCTTTTCATATGCCTGTTGGCCATCTCCATTTCCTGTTTGGAAAATTGTATATTCAGTTCTTCTGCTCATATTTTGATTATGTTTTATTTTTCTTTTTGGATGTTGAGTTTTATGAGTTGTTTATGTATGTTGAATATTAATCCCTTATCCATCATATCATTTGCAAATATCTTCTCATCTTCTCCCATTCAGTTGTTTGTCTTTTCATTTTGTCAGTGGTTTCTTTTGCTATGCAAAAGGTTATAAGTTTATATGTGTAAAAGACCTTTACTACGACATTTGATAAAGGATTGAGAAAGAACAACAACAACAATAAAATGGAGAAATTGGAAAACATAAATGAAATGGGAACACTGAATGTAGAATAGAAACAGTGAAACAAATAGATCAAAGTAAAAGTTTATCCTGTAGTAAATAGTATGTATAGTGTATTTATTTTAGAAAAGTTACAAATTTTTGCTTAACTAAAAATTTGTGACATTTGAGGTCCACTCATTTGACTAAGTCACAATAGAATGCTAGATATATAATTTATATTCACTCAAAAATTTGATATAGTTGTATTTATTCTGGCATCTAGTATTACTGCTAAAAGTCTGCTGCTGCTGCTGCTGCTGCTGCTGCTGCTAAGTCGCTTCAGTCATGTCTGACTCTCTGCGACCCCATAGTCAGCCCACGAGGCTACGCCGTCCCTGGATTCTCCAGGCAAGAATACTGGAGTGAGTTGCCATTTCCTTCTCCAATTCATTAAAGTGAAAAGTGAAAGTGAAGTCACTCAGTTGTGTCTGACTCTTAGCGACCCCATGGACTACAGCCCACCAGGCCCTCCGTCCATGGGATTTTCCAGGCAAGAGTACTGGAGTGGGGTGCCATTGCCTTCTCCGGCTAAAAGTCTAGAAGATTTAAATTAATGAGGCTTGAAACTGCTAAGTCAATTCTGAGAGTATCAATAAATACTATGTTGTAAAACAACCAACCAAACAAACAAACAGAAAAAACAGGAAATGAATGTGTGATACAGTATTATTAGAGCTTCCTGGTAGCTCAGCTGGTAAAGAATCCACCTGCAGTGCAGGAGACCCTGGTTCAATTTGTGGGTGGGGAAGATCCCCTGAAGAAGGGATAGGCTACCCACACCAGTATTCAAGGGCTTCCCTAGTGGCTCAGCTGGTAAAGAACCTGCCTGCAATGCTAGAGGCCTGGGTTTGATCCCTGGGTTGGGAAGGTACCCCAAAGGAGGGCTTGGCAATGCACTCCAGTATTCTTGCCTTGAGAATTCTCATAAACAGAGGAATCTGTTGGGCTACAGCCCATGGGGTCTCAAAGAGTCCGACATGACTGAGCGACTAAGCACAGCACAACACAGTATGATTAACTAAAGTACAGATTTTGTTCAGATTTCAAAAAAATATGCTGGTGTCCATCATTTGTTTTCATACCTTATTCAAGATTCCACATTTTATTTAGTTGCACTGAGCACCTTCAGCTGCATGCAACAAATTCTGATAAATTCTCTTTTAGATACCTTTTCATATCTTTTAGATCCCCATCAGGATAGTCCCTTTCTTTTTCAATGTGCTCAGTCATTTTTCAATGTGTTCAATATATTCATTTTCATTGTGTGTGTGTGTGTGTGTGTTAGTCACTCAGTCGTGTCCAGCTCTTTGCAACCTTATGTACTGTAGCCTGCCAGGCTCCTTTTTTCCATGGGATTCTCCAGGCAAAACTACTGGAGTGGGTTGCCATTTCCTTCTCCACATTTTTATTCTCTTCTCTATCAACTATTGACAGCTTCACTGTACACATAAATAATTCTTCTGGCATTCTTGCCACTCATTTCTTTGAACTCCTTTCCTCAGATAATCAGGTTGTTCCCAGGGTGCAGAGAACACCTCAAAACTTACTATAGTCTTATATTCATATATACCAACTTGGGACCCACTATAGTTTCAACTCACTCCAAGAATTGCTCTCTCACCTAGGTCCTCTAACCTATTGTTCCTGCTTCTTTAGCATTGTTCTTCACTTCCTTGAATCTTTTTACACCTCTCTGGTCAATTTAAACATCATGATAAATCATTATAGTCACTTCCTTGTACATACTCTTAATTCTCTTTCCATGTCACAAGAAAGAGAACATTACTCAATATAATAATACAGAATGGGCTTCCCAGGTAGCTCAGTGGTAAAGAATATACCTGCTAAACAGAAGAGGCGAGTTCGATCCCTGGGTCAGGAAGATCACCCAGAAAAGGAAAGAGAAACTCTCCAGTATTTCCTGGGAAATTCCATAGACAGAGGAGCCTGGTGGGCTACAGTCCACGTGGTTCCAAAGAGTTGGACACGAGTTAGTGACTAAACAATACAACCACAAAATAATACAAAATGTTACCATACACATGTGTGTGTGCACATTTATTTACATTTATTTTTATGTCTCAAAAATCTGGTAATTTTTCTAATGCACATTTTCACATTTAAATTGTATTAATTACTAGGAAATGATATAGTATTCAAATACTACAGTAAATAGTATGCAGTCTATAAGTAGATTCATTATTTGTTTACTTTAAATGTAAAACAATTCAACTGACTTTTATATATTATTTGAATTTCCAACTGATTTGCTAAACTCTCCTGTATTTTAAAAGTATATATTATTTGGGGTTAATCATTAGATAATAATAGTGTATTAAAGTAATAAGAATTTTATTCACTCCTTTCTAACGTGTTAGTCACTCAGTCGTGTCTGACTCTTGGTGACTCCCTGGACTGTAGCCCATCAGGTTCCTCTGTCCATGGAATTCTCTAGACAAGAATACTGAAGTGGGTTGCTATTTCCTTCTGCACTCCTTTCTAATAGTATGTATTAATTATTTTTTCTAGTTTTATTGAACTTATTAGGGCTTCCAATATCATGCTGAATAGAAGAGATATTAATAGATGTCTTTATGTTATTCATGATTTTAAAGGGATCACTTCTAATCTTTTTTAATTTAGGCCTAATTGCTTTGATGTGTTAATACGGAAAATGACATTTATGGATATTTAAAATAGTGTACTATCCAAGCAAAATGGGATTTAAAAATTTAGTGATTGTATGTTATCTTTAGACTCATTGTTGGTGTTAATTTATCTTTTTTTTTAATTTTACAAATTTTACAACTTGAAATCTGAAAGAAATTGACCTGTGGCACATTGCCTGCTTTGGTTATTAGGTTAAGCTGATCTTATTGAGTTGTAAGGAATTTTTTCTTTTTTATCAAAAAAAGTAATATAAAATTAACAAATTTTAAGCTACACTCTTGGTGGAAATTTAAAATTGGTACAGCCACTATGGAAAAGAGTATGGGAGTTCTTTAAAAAACTAAAACTAGAGCTACCATATGATTCTGCAATCCCAATCCTAGGCATATATCTAGAGAAAAATGTGGTGCAAAAGGAAGCATGTACCCCAGTTTTCATTGCAGCACTGTTTACAATAACCAAGACATGGGAGCAACCTTAATGCCCATTGACAGAGCAGTGGATAAAAAATATGGTGTATATATTCAATGGAATATCACTCAGCTGTTAAAAGGATGGGATGCCATTTGCAGCAACATGGATGGACCTAGAGATTGTCATACTGAGTGGAGTTACATCAAACTGAGAAAGGGAAATATATAATATCTCATATATGCAGAATCTAGACAGAAATGATATAAATGAACTTATTTGCAAAACAGAAGCAGACTCAGAGACTTAGAGAATGAATTTATGGTTACTAAGAGAAGGATTGGGAGAGGAGATAGGGAGTTTGGGGTTGGCATGTACACTATATAACAATAATAATATTAAAAATAAATAAAATGAATAACCAACCAGGATCTACTGTATAGCACATGGAACACTGCTCAATGTTATATGGCAGCCTGGATTAGAAGGGAGCTTGAGGGAGAATTGTATATGTGTATATATGTGTATGAGTTGCTTTGCTGTGCACGTATAACTATCAAAACATTTTAATCAGCTACACTCCACTATAAAATAAAAAGTTGAGAAAAAGTAATATAAAATTAGGATGAACATTCCTTGAATTTAGGAGGATTTATCTTATGGAATTATCTGAGTCTGATATGTTCTTTCAGTGCAGATATTTAACCACTGCTTACATTTATTGAATTCTTATAGGACAGCTCAAGCTTTTTTTTAATTTCATTTTAAGTAAATTTTGTTGACTTTTTTTCTGGGCATTTCCCCATTTAAAATTAGGCTTAAAAATTCTTGGCATATAGTCATTTATAGTATTCTCTTACTATCTGTTCTATCTCTGCTTCATCTGTAGTGATCTCTGTCTCCCCTTTCTTGCATATCTTAGGTCTTTGTTCTGTCATTCTTACAAAAATGTTTCTTTTTGGTAGATATTTATGAGCTTTTAAAATGCTTCAGTGTTCTCTAGGAGAATGTAAAATGTGAGTGTGACATGATTCTGTATTTTCATTCACCCTTAATGTGTTAGGATTTCCCAGATTTAGACTGAACTGTATGAAAATAAAACTTGGCATATAATTTCCAGAAATAGTAGAGTTAAAGTATGGTCAATATTTCTTTAATAGGGAGATTACAAAGAATTCAGAAAGATCACCCTATAACTCTTTAAGTTAAGGTTAAGACAAATAGAAAAAGAGTTTACATCAGTTAAATTGAAAGTAGAGATACACTGTAGTGATTCTTTGTTCTCCTTATAACAGCAAACATGCCATGAAAGACAGGTTGTGGCACTAATTATTGTTTTCAGTCCCAAAGGGTATTGGATTTAGTGATCCATATTATGTTTTCTTTAAAAAAAAAAAAAAAAAAAACAGATCAGAGATAACAATCAATCCAATACTATTTATAGCAAATAATATAAAAAATAAAAATATTTATCAAAAAAGAAAGAGTAATGAATAACAAAATGATATCTGTTTTCTTTTTCTTGCCGTGCTTTCCTGTTAAAGCTGCAAACAAATACTTAAATATTGTCCCCATTAGGCAAAAATATAATTGCATATCTCAAGAGAAGAACAGTATGTGGCCATGATATTCTTCAGGCTAATAAAGTAGTGATGTGTGAGAAATTTGAGGAAATAATGTATATTTAAAATTACTGAATAAAATAGGAAAGTAAAAAAAAATGAAACACTTATGCATTGCAATATTGGTTTCTATCTTAAAGAATCTGTAGTTCTTTTAACAGATCTACTCAACACCCTTCAACACCCCACCATATATTAATATATTATTCAAAGAGTGGTGAAAATATATAACAACTTCAGCATGGCTTGTTAATAAAAAGTTACCTTTCCTCACAAATTTACATTTTTAATTCTTGGTTTAGATTTATGTTTACCCTCAACTTCAAAGTCTCCTGTACATACACCTAGTACTGGAGAGAGAAGAGCACTCTAATGACCTATATTTCAATGAGATTTTAAGTGGATAATAGTATGATCTTCTTGCCCAATTGGTAACATCACAATACTGTAAAAATTTTCTAAATCCATTCAGTTGTAACATTAAAAGTGTAGTTTAAAATGTGTCAAATTGTCAAACTTTAAAATGTTCAGTTCAGTCACCTCAGTTCAGTCGCTCAGTGGAGTCCGACTCTTTGTGACCCCATGAATCGCAGCACGCCAGGTCTCCCTGTCCATCACCATCTCCTGGAGTTCATGCAAACTCATGTCCATCGAGTCAGTGATGCCATCCAGCCATCCCATCATCTGTCGTCCCCTCTTCCTCCTTCCCCCAATCCCTCCCAGCATCAGAGTCTTTTCCAATAAGTCAGTTCTTCGCATGAGGTGGCCAAAGTACTGGAGTTTCAGCTTTAGCATCATTCCTTCCAAAGAAATCCCATGGCTGATCTCCTTCAGAATGGACTCATTGGATCTCCTTGCAGTCCAAGGGGCTCTCAAGAGTCTTCTCCAACACCACAGTTCAAAAGCATGAATTCTTCGGCGCTTAGCCTTCTTCACAGTCCAACTCTCACATCCATACATGACCACTGGAGAAACCATAGCCTTGACTAGATGGACATTTGTTGGCAAAGTAATGTCCCTGCTTTTGAATATGCTATCTAGGTTGGTCATAACTTTGCTTCCAAGGAGTAAGCGTCTTTTAATTTCATGGCTGCAGTCACCATCTGCAGTGATTCTGGAGCCCAAAAAATAAAGTCTGACACTGTTTTCACTGTTTCCCCATCTATTTCCCATGAAGTGATGGGACCAGATGCCATGATCTTCGTTTAAAATGTTAAAAACACATTAATGGTTCATCCAAGTTAATAATTCAGTTTATATACATTTTGGAAAGAAGTATCTGATATAGTTCTTTACTATTATTTATGAAAACTTTTCTTATTACCACCTAGTAGGAAAGTTTAGAAAACATAATCCTAGTTGATTTGCTTACCTGTAATACTGCTTTTTAAATGGATCTGTTTTTTAAATTATAATCAGTAAATAAACCTTGAAACATATATAGCACAATTAGTAATAATTATAATAAATTTATCATCATTTGATATATAAAGTTAAAACAGATATGAAAGAGAGGTTATAATAAAAATAAAACAATTTAGGCTTTTAAAACTTACAATCATAAATGCAGAATGGTAAAATAACAAGTATTAAAAGATCATTAAATTTAAACATTCTTGTAACCAACATTATTACTTTAATAAACTCAATAATATGTGGAAAATCCCTATTTAATATGATGCCTAATATACCTCAGAGAAGGCAATGGCACCCGACTCCAGTACTCTTGCCTGGAAAATTCCATGGATGGAGGAGCCTGGTAGGCTGCAGTCCATGGGGTCGCGAAGAATCGGACACAACTGAGCGACTTCACTTTCACTTTTCATTTTCATGCATTGGAGAAGGAAATGGCAACCCACTCCAGTGTTCTTACCTGGAGAATCCCAGGGACGGTGGAACCTGGTGGGCTGCCGTCTATAGGGTCGCACAGAGTCGGACACGACTGAAACGACTTAGCAGCTAATATACCTCCTATCAAATTACCATTATAATGACCATGGTGATATTTAATAAAGGAAAATCCTGTCCATGAACTTGCAAGGAAATTCAAGTAAAGGTAAAATAAAAAATGCCTGGGGACATCTTCTAATCACATCAGCAGTTGCAATCCAGCTACAAGGTCCACACTCTCATGTATAATTAAACAAGATGCTCCACTGTATATAGAGATGGACGTTGACTTTTTCTGTTGTTTCGTTCTAACTTGGGATTGTAGGGGATATAACTAGAATATAAAGATCATATCTAATGTGTAGGGGTTATCTTGCAAATCAGTAAGACAATAAATTTCGACCCTCAATCCGTGTGTTCAACTCTACATCATTATAAAGATTAGTTCGTTTAATTTATAGACCATTTATAGACATTTACAATAAAGTTTGAAATGAAGAGGAATTTCATAGCATATTGTATTCTGGTACTCGTAGCATAAAGGGGCATAGTTGTATGAAAATGCAAAAGCAAACAAGACAGTTTTAAAATTATTATATTAGTAAAATAAAGTTTATTAAGCTTTAGCTATTCTCTAGTCTTGTCAGAGGACCAAATAATCAGGCTGTATCACAGAAAACCAGTGTATGGATGCCTGGTAGTCTAAACAAATAATATGATGTGAGGATTGTATTTGAAAGACCATTGGTCAAAACATGCAAGGGTGAAAGGGAAGGGAGCTAAGGCTATCTCATGGGTGTTGCCTGTTGAAAACCACCAGACATGAACAGAAACATTTACAGTTATCATTGTGGCAGGCCAGCCTGGTGACTCAGATGGTAAAGAATTTGCCTGCAGTGCGGGAGACCTGGATTTGGTGCCTGGGTTGGGAAGATCCCATGGAGGAGGGCATGGCAACCCACTCCAGTATTCTTGCCTGGAGAATCCCCATGGAGAGAAGAGTCTGGAGGGCTGTAGCCCATAGGGTCACAAAGAGTCAGACATGACTGAGCCGCTAAGCACACACAGCAAACCCTAGTGTAGTTCATGCTGTATACTCTGAGTATGGTAAGGTCTTCTGTCTAGAATAATGACATTGTTGATGTGTGGTCACCCTCGTGTTCCTCATATGTTATTTATAGGCCCTGTCACACTCATACAAATGAGGAAAATGACTCTCTACTTTGCTACATTTGAAAAATGAGCTGCCAGTGGAGGGGGACATGTTCCAGGGAAATGTGGGGAGCCCCTAGGAGCTCAGTGGTCAGTTGCCAGTAGCCAGAAAAGAAAAGAAAAAGGGTGGGGGGAGCTCATTCCTACAGACACAACGAGATGCATTCTACCAGTGACCTACAGGAAGGTTAGAGGCAGATCTTTACCCAGACAAGTATCTGATTTGTTATTAACCCTTGCTCCCACTGATTGCAGTCTTGTGAGACACTGAAGCAGAGAACTCAGGTAAGCTGTATGCCCAAAACTCTGTCCTGTAGAAATTTTGAGATAATAAATACATGTTGCTTTAAGCTAAAGCATTTGTGCGACCTTGTTTCACAGCAAGAGGCAACTAGTACAATGATAAAAACTTAACAAAATAAAAATCATAAATGAGGGGAATGTTTCCTTTGTCAGTTCAGTTCAGTCGCTCAGTTGTGTCCGACTCTTTGCGACCCCATGAATTGCAGCACGCCAGGTCTCCCTGTCCATCACCAACACCCAGAGTTCACTCAGACTCATGTCCATCGAGTCAGTGATACCATCCAGCCATCTCATCCTCTGTCGTCCCCTTCTCCTCCTGCCCCCAATCCCTCCCAGCATCAGAGTCTTTTCCAATGAGTCAACTCTTTGCACGAGGTGGCCAAAGTACTGGAGTTTCAGCTTTAGCATCATTCCTTCCAAAGAAATCCCAGGGCTGATCTCCTTCAGAATGGACTGGTTGGATCTCCTTGCAGTCCAAGGGACTCTCAAGAGTCTTCTCCAACACCACAGTTCAAAGGCATCAATTCTTAGGCGCTCAGCCTTCTTCACAGTCCAACTCTCACATCCATACATGACCACTGGAGAAACCATAGCCTTGACTAAACGGACCTTTGTTGGCAAAGTAATGTCTCTGCTTTTGAATATGTTATCTAGGTTGGTCATAACTTTGCTTCCAAGGAGTAAGCGTCTTTTAATTTCATGGCTGCAGTCACCATCTGCAGTGATTTTGGAGCCCCAAAAATAAAGTCTGACACTGTTTCCACTGTTTCCCCATCTATTTCCCATGAAGTGATGGGACCAGATGCCATGATCTTCATTTTCTGAATGTCGAGCTTTAAGCCAACTTTTTCACTCTCCACTTTCACTTTCATCAAGAGGCTTTTGAGTTCCTCTTCACTTTCTGCCATAAGGAT
>NW_011494961.1:1354804-1354893 GCF_000754665.1 Bison bison bison
AACAAAGCTAGTGGAGGTGATGGAATTCCAGTTGAGCTATTCCAAATCCTGAAAGATGATGCTGTGAAAGTGCTGTACTCAATATACCC
>NW_011494961.1:1354993-1360542 GCF_000754665.1 Bison bison bison
TCCACAGTTTATTGTGATCCACACAGTCAAAGGCTTTGACATAGTCAATAAAGCAGAAATAGATGTTTTTCTGGAACTCTAATCAAGTAATAATAGGATATAGATAAAAATAGTTTTCTGTTAGAAACAACTAATCATTTCCAATATAAATAAGTAAAATATGTAGTTGATATAGTCCAGATATGAGAGATGTTGCTTTTATGAAACAGAAGAAATCATTAAAGTTTAAGGGAAAAGTCAACAGTTTTAAAACAGGAAATATGTAAAAAGCCTACTTAAAATTTTTTCAATGCAAAAAAAATTCAATAGAAAGATTTTAAAATGCACCAAACACTATTTTAATAAAAACAATCAAGGTTCCATAGAAATATAACTAAGAGTAAATGAAAAGATTTCTTATAATCAGTTCAGTCACTCAGCCATATCTGACTTTTTGTGACCCCATGGAATGCAGCATGCCAGGCCTGCCTGTCTGTCACCAACACCCTGAACTTACTCAAACTCATGTCCATTGAGTCGATGATTCCATCCAACCATCTCATCCTCTGTCATCCCCTTCTCCTCCTACCTTCAGTCTTTCCCAGCATCAGTGTCTTTTCACATGAGTCAGTTCTTCATATCAGGTGGCTACAGAATTGGAGTTTCAGCTTCAGCATCAGTCCTTCTAATGAATATTCAGGACTGATTTCCTTTAGGATGGACTGGTTGGATCTCCTTGCAGTCCCAAGGGATTCTTCAAGAGTCTTCTCACCACAGTTCAAAAGCATCAATTCTTCGGTGCTTAGCTTTCTTTATAGTCCAACTCTGACATCCATACAAGACTACTGGGAAGAACATAGCTTTGACTAGCTGGACTTTGTTGGCAGAATGATGTCTCTGCTTTTTAATATGCTGTCTAGGTTGGTCATAACTTTCCTCCGAGCAGCAAGCATCTTCTGATTTCATGGCAGTACTCACCATCTTCATGAGTGATTTTGGAACTACCCAAAATAAAGTCTGTCACTGTTTCCATTGCCCCCCAGCTATTTTCCATGAAGTGATGGAATCAGTTGCTGTGACCTAGTTTTCTGAATGTTGAGCTTTAAGCCCACTTTTTCACTCTCCTCTTTTCACTTCCACTAAGAGGTTCTTTATTTTTTCTTTGCTTTCTGCCACAAGGGTGGTGTCATCTGCATATATGAGGTTATTGATATTTCCTCTGGCAATCTTGATTCCAGCTTCTGTTTCATCCCTTCCAGCCTTTTTCATGATGTTTTCAGCATACAAGTTAAATAAGCAGGGTGACAATACATAGCCTTGATGTACTCCTTTCCCGATTTGGAACTAGTCTATTGTTCCATTCCCAGTTCTAATTGTTCCTTCTTGATCTGCATACAGATTTCTCAGGAGACAGGTCAGGTGGTCTGGTATTCCCATCTCTTTCAGAATTTTCCGCGTTTATTGTGATCCACACAGTCGAAGGCTTTGCCATATTCAATGAAGCAGAAGTCAATCTTTTTCTGAAACTCCCTTGTTTTTTCCAACGGATGTTGGCAATTTGATCTCTGGTTCCTCTGCCTTTTCTAAATCCAGCTTGAACATCTGGAAGCTCATGGTTCACGTACTGTTTAAGCCTGTCTTGGAGAATTTTGAACATTACTTTTCTAGCATATGAGATGAGAGCAACTGTGCGGTAGTTTGAGTATTCTTTGGCATTGCTTTTCTTTGGGACTGAAATGAAAACTGACCTTTTCCAGCCATGTGGCCACTGCTGAGTTTTCCAAATTTGCTAGCATATTGTGTGCAGCACTTTTACAGCATCATGGATAAATGGTTCTAAGCTTAAATTTGAATTAACACATTTAAACACATTTAAAAATGTTATTTTTCTCTCACATTCTTTAGTTTTCTTACTATCATCTTCAGAAGCATTATATATTTTACTCATTATTAGGTTTATTAGATCTCTACTAATGGAATAGAAGTCTTCTGCATGTAGTATTTTGTTTTGTTTGTTCACTGATGTACTCTAAATATCTATAACAGGGCATTTAGTATAATAGGGCTTTAGTACCGAAGAAATATTTGTTCAATAAATGGAAATGAAAAAGAAGGAAAAACAATAACAAGTTATAATAAAACTAAAAGACATAAGGAGCAGAACAGATAAAAAAAAAATCCACTGATTTTCTGAATTTCTTAGTCTACAGCTTATCAAACTCATTAATTTTCTATAAGCATTCATTTTGTAGTTGGTTCTGATAAATGTTTAAAAGTGAAAGAATTTATATGCTGATGATGAGGTATGGAAGTTATTTTATATGTTATTTTCAAATATTCAAACTTTAATATTCTTCCATTCATTTAATATATTCATTAATAATATTTATTAATAATATGAATAGCAAAGTCAAATACAATATTCTAGTATTATTTGTGACATATTTTCATTCTTATAAAACTGCTGATGTAACATTGCTGTTTTACTAATTTATATACTACACATTTTAGATTTGCTTTAACCTGAATATTATTAAGCCAGATATTTGCTTATCTTTTGTTAGATGGCAGTACAAGTTAGGTTACTTTGATAAATTCATGGTTTCCATTTATTTGATGATTTGAAACAATTCTCTGCAAAAAAAAAAAGTTTCTTTCTATTTATTCTGATACATCAGCATATTTCTTTTAGAAGTAGAAGTACTTGAAATACAGCTCAACAGCTGCTTTTCACTTTGCTTAATGTTTTATTTCATGGCCTGTGTTCTGCATCTTACTGTTCTATAAATTATTTTTCTATTCCTTGGGGATATGTGGTGTTCTTTATTTTCATATTCTAGAATGTATTCATTTGTTTGAGTAATAACTTTGGTAGGTTTAGAATAATTTCAGTTCTGAAGTTTATTTTAATATTGATAGCAGCAATTTGGAAACAATCCTTAATTATAGTAAATACGCTTCTGCAAGTGAAATCACATTCTGGAAAAGGAAAATACAGGATATCAGGAAGTACAATTTCCTACAGTGATACCTGTTAAAGATTAAGTGTGATGACATACTGTCTCTTGTAATATCTCAAATAGTACAAAATTTACTAGTAATATATATCAAATACTCTTTTTAAAGACTCAGCCATATATATTCTGTTTTGTGTTATTGATATAAAATTTTAATCATATCTTTGATGTAGCAAATACTGCACATAATCTTTTTAAACACTACTTTACTTGGATGCAATCTCAAAAACAACAGAATGATCTCTGTTCATTTCCAAGGCAAATCATTCAATATCACTGTAATCCAAGTCTATGCCCCAACCAGTAATGCTGAAGAAGCTGAAGTTGAATGGTTCTATGAAGACCTACAAGACCTTTTAGAACTAACACCCAAAAAAGATGTCCTTTTCATTATAAGGGACCGGAATGCAAAAGTAGGAAGTCAAGAAACACCTGGAGTAACAGACAGATTTGGCCTTGGAATACGGAATGAAGCAGGGCAAAGACTAACAGAGTTTTGCCAAGAAAATGCACTGGTCATAACAAACACCCTCTTCCAACAACACAAGAGACGACTCTCTACATGGACATCACCAGATGGGCAACACTGAAATCAGATTGATTATATTCTTTGCAGCCAAAGATGGAGAAGCTCTATACAGTCAGCAAAAACAAGACCAGGAGCTGACTGTGGCTCAGACCATGAACTCCTTATTGTCAAATTCAGACTTAAATTGAAGAAAGTAGGGAAAACCACTAGACCATTCAGGTATGACTAAATCAAATCCCTTATGATTATACAATGGAAGTGAGAAATAGATTTAAGGGCCTAGATCTGATAGATAGAGTGCCTGATGAAATACGGAATGAGGTTCGTGACATTGTACAGGAGACAGGGATCAAGAAATGCAAAAAAAGCAAAATGGCTGTCTGGGGAGGCCTTACAAATAGCTGTGAAAAGAAGAGAGGTGAAAAGCAAAGGACAAAAGGAAAGATATAAACATCTGAATGCAGAATTCCAAAGAATAGCAAGAAGAGATAAGAAAACCTTCTTCAGTGATCAATGCAAAGAAATAGAAGAAAACAACAGAATGGGAAAGACTAGGGATCTCTTCAAGAAAATCAGAGATACCAAGCAACATTTCATGCAAAGATGAGCTCGATAAAGGACAGAAATGGTATGGACCAACAAAAGCAGAAGATATTAAGAAGAGATGTCAAGAATACACAGAAGAACTGTACAAAAAAGATCTTCACGACACAGATAATCATGATGGTGTGATCACTGACCTAGAGCCAGACATCCTGGAATATGAAGTCAAGTGGGCCTTAGAAAGCATCACTACGAACAAAGCTAGTGGAGGTGATGGAATTCCAGTTGAGCTATTCCAAATCCTGAAAGATGATGCTGTGAAAGTGCTGTACTCAATATGCCAGAAAATTTGGAAAACTCAGCAGTGGCCGCAGGACTGGAAAAGGTCAGTTTTCATTCCAATCCCAAAGAAAGGCAATGCCAAAGAATGCTCAAACTACCACACAATTGCACTCATCTCACACGCTAGTAAAGTAATGCTCAAAATTCTCCAAGCCAGGCTTTAGCAATACGTGAACTGTGAACTTCCTGATGTCCAAGCTGGTTTTAGAAAAGGCAGAGGAACCAGAGATCAAATTGCCAACATCCACTGGATCATAGAAAAAGCAAGAGAGTTCCAGAGAAACATATATTTCTGCTTTCTTGACTATGCCAAAGCCTTTGACTGTGTGGATCACAATAAACTGTGGAAAATTCTGTAAGAGATGGGAGTACCAGACCACCTGATCTGCCTCTTGAGAAATTTGTATGCAGGTCAGGAAGCAACAGTTAGAACTGGACATGGAACAACAGACTGGTTCCAAATAGGAAAAGGAGTTCGTCAAGGCTGTATATTGTCACCCCGTTTATTTAACTTATATGCAGAGTACATCATGAGAAATGCTGGACTGGAAGAAACACAAGCGGGAATCAAGATTGCCGGGAGAAATAGCAATAACCTCAGATATGCAGATGACACCACCCTTATGGCAGAAAGTGAAGAGGAACTCAAAAGCCTCTTGATGAAAGTGAAAGTGGAGAGTGAAAAAGTTGGTTTAAAGCTCAACATTCAGAAAACGAAGATCATGGCATCTGGTCCCACCACTTCATGGGAAATAGATGGGGAAATAGTGGAAACAGTGTCAGACTTTATTTTTCTGGGCTCCAAAATCACTACAGATGGTGACTGCAGCCATGAAACTAAAAGATGCTTACTCCTTGGAAGGAAAGTTATGACCAACCTAGATAGCGTATTCAAAAGCAGAGACATTACTTTGCCAACAAAGGTCTGTCTAGTCAAGGCTATGCTTTATGTATGGATGTGAGAGTTGGACTGTGAAGAAGGCTGAGCACCGAAGTATTCATGCTTTTGAACTGTGGTGTTGGAGAAGACTCTTGAGAGTCCCTTGGACTGCAAGGAGATCCAACCAGTCCATTCTGAAGGAGATCAGCCCTGGGATTTCTTTGGAAGGAATGATGCTGAAGTTGAAACTCCAGTACTT
>NW_011494961.1:1360642-1377275 GCF_000754665.1 Bison bison bison
CCAGTCCATTCTGAAGGAGATCAGCCCTGGGATTTCTTTGGAAGGAATGATGCTGAAGTTGAAACTCCAGTACTTTGGCCACCTGATACGCAGAGTTGACTCATTGGAAAAGACCCTGATGCTGGGAGGGATTGGGGGCAGGAGGAGAAGGGGACGACAGAGGATGAGATGGCTGGATGGCATCACTGACTCCATGGACGGGAGTCTCAGTAAACTCTGGGAGTTGGTGTTGGACAGGGAGGCATGGCGTGCTGCGAATCATGGGGTCACAAAGAGTCGGACACGACTGAGCAACTGACCTGATCTGATCTGAATCGTAACTTGTTTCAATGATTTTAGACAGTTTTACTCTTAATTTTACATATGTTCATCAATGTAAATAACAGTTTTAGAAATGATCATACCATTTAATTAAAAATTAACTAACATTTTTTGAGTATCTGGGATATTGAACACAAAGCATTAGATATATGTGGAATAGAAAATATATAAGACTCCTACCATTAGTTGTGTTATATTCTACCTGAAAACAGAATTCATATAGCATTTAATTAGTTATAAATCTCAAAAATATACAAAGGATAGAAATACAATTGTGCAGCAGATGTTTGAAAAAGCCTTGGAGAATGAGGTATTTTATTGGATTTTGAAGGCTATTTCAGGCTGAAATATAAATTGAAAATAATGAAAGCAAGAAGGGTGTTTGTATTTAGTTCATAGTGAATTTCAATTGTTGATTGGCTATCCTACTAGAAGTGTTTACTTTGGAGTTGTAGTCTTATAGCAAGGACATTATAGAGATAAATATGTATAAACATATGTTCTTGTAATATAGGAGAGTATCTTATTTGTGATATAGAGAGTGTCTTCTCTGGTATTGCATACTTAAAGAATAATAATTGATTTGTAAATTTATCTAATTTATATTCCTCTCCCTTTCCATTAGTTCTTCCATTATTTTCAAATAAAATGAAGATACATGCCTTTTTAAAATTTTGATGAAATTCTACAATTAATGTAAGAAATATGGATATGTATTTGGACAACATTTAAAATAAATTATTATTAAGCAAAACACTAAGCATGTGTGGCTTCAAAATGTAAAGATATTTTTTAAAAATCTTTATAAAATTTGTGATTTTATAATTAGTTTTGCAAAATTACAATTAATGTTTTCAATGTGCATTTATGATTGTGTACTTTCTATTATGCTTACTGCATGTTCAGGGTTTTTAAGATTTAGGTAATACATTTTAAAACATTTTTAAGAGAGGAAATTATATAAATATGATTTGAAAAACTCATGCCAAAAAAGACGAATAGTTCTCTTAAGTACTTTAAATACATAAAACCTTTACATTTTTTACTAATCACCATGGTTGACACATAATTTTAATGTTGAAAAATCATCATATTTACTAGAGAATACCTTTAAAAGCTTAAGTCAGGATTTGGGTAATGTAATTGTTATCTAGTTTTTGATGTTACGTGTCTCGGTAATCACTCTTCTCCAAACTAAATGACTTATATAAAGTAAATGTATAGATGTGAGAATTGGACTATAAAAAAAGCCGAGTGCCAAAAAATTGATGCTTTTGAACTGTGGTGTTGGAGAAGACTTTGAGAGTTCCTTGGACTGCAAGTAGATCCAACCAGTCAATCCTTAAGAAAATCAGTCATAAATATTCAGTGGACAGACTGATGCTGAAGCTGAGCTCCAATACTTTGGCCACTTGATGCGATTAACTGACTCATTTGAAAAGACCCTGATGCTGGGAAAAACTGAAGTCTGGAGAAGGGGACAACCGAGGATGAGATGGTTGGATGGTATCACCAACTTCATGGACACAAGTTTGAGTAGGCTCCAGAAGTAGGTGATAGACAGGGAAGCCTGATGTGCTGCAGTCCATGGGGTCACAAAGAGTCAGACATGACTAAGTGAACTGACTGATATGAAGGAAGAACTTATCAAGTAAAAAAAAAAAATAATAATGCCACCTTTGTCATATATAAAGTGTTGATGCATATATATTTTTTCCCTAGGCCCATCCTTGAGCTATAGTAAAAATTCATCTGAGAATCCCCAAAGAACTTGGCCTGTATATCATAAAGGTTTGTTCACAAAACAGCTTGGATGCTGATGTCCACTGCTCCAACTTTGTGATTCTTATTAATAGGGAAGACTGATTGGAGGAGTCAGTTCAGTTCATTTGCTCAGGTGTGATGGAATATTTGCAACCCCATGAACTTCAGCATGCCAGGCTTCCCTGTCCAACCACAACTCCTGGAGATTACTCAAACTCATGTCCGTAGAGTCAGTGATGCCATCCAACCATCTCTTCCTCTGTAATCCCCTTCTCCTGCCACCTTCAATCTTTCCCAGCATCAGGGTCTTTACCAGTAAGTTAGTTCTTTGCATCAGGTGGCCAAAGTTTTGGAGTTTCAGCTTCAACATCAGTCCTTCCAATGAATATTCAGGACTGATCTCCTTTAGGATGGACTGGTTGGATCTCCTTGCAGTCCAAGGGACTCTCAAGAGGCTTCTCCAACACCACAGTTCAAAAGCATCAATTCTTCAGTGCTCAGCTTATTTATAGTCCAACTCTAACATCCATACATGACTACTGGAAAAACCATAGCTTTGACTAGCTGGACTTTGTTGGCAAAGTAATGTCTCTGCTTTTTATTTTGCTGTCTAGGTTGGTATAGTTTCCCCCACCCCCCAAGGAAAGAGTGTCTTTTAATTTCATGACTACAGTCACCACCTTCAGTGGTTTTGGAGCCCCCAAAATAAACTTTATCCCTGTTTCCATTGTTTCCCCATCTACTTGCCCTGATGTGACGGGACCAGATATCATGATCTTAGTTTTCTGAATCTTGAGTTTTAAGCCAACTTTTTCACTTACTTTTTTCACTTTCACCAAGAGGCTCTTTAGTTTCGCTTTCTGCCATAAGGGTGGTGTCATCTGTATATCTAGTTTGTTGATATCTCTCCTGGCAGTCTTGAATCCAGCTTGTGCTTCCTCCAACCCAGCATTACTCATGATGTACTCTGCATATAAGTTAAATAAGCAGGGTGACAATATACAGCCTTGACATACTTCTTTCCCTGATTTGTAACCAGTGTTTTGTTCCGTGTCTAGTTCTAACTGTTGCTTCTTGACTTGCATACAGATTTCTCAGGAGGCAGGTCAGGTGGTCTGGTATTCTCGTCTCTTTCAGAATTTTCCACAGTTTATTTCCACATAGTCAAAGGCTTTGGCATAGTCAATGAAGCAGAAGTCAATGTTTTTCTGGAACTCTCTTGCTTTTTTGATGATCAAATGTTGGCAATTTGATCCCTGGTTCCTCTGGCCTTTCTAAACCCACGCTGGAGATCTGGGATTTCATGGTTCATGAACTGTTGAAGCCTGTCTTGAAGAATTTTGAGCATTACTTTGGTAGTGTGTGAGATGAATGCAGTTGTGTGGTAGTTTGAACATTCTTTGGCCTTCTCTTTCTTAGGGATTGGAATGAAAACTGACTATTTCCAGTCCTGTGGCCACTGCTGAGTTTTCCAAATTTGCTGGCACATTGAGTGCAGCACTTTAACAGCATCATTTTTTTTAGGATTTGAAATAGCTCAACTGGAATTCCATCACCTCCACTAGCTTTGTTCTTAGCGATGCTTCCTACGGACCACTTGACTCTGCATTCCAGGATATCTGTCTTTAGATGAGTGATCACAACATGGGTCATGAAGTTCTTTTTTATATAGTTCTATGTGTTTTTGTCACCTCTTCTTAATATCTTCTGCTTCTGTTAGGTCCATACCATTTCTGTCCTTTTTTGTGTCCATCTTTGCCAGAAAATCAATCTAATCACATGGAGGAGTCATAGATGTCAAAATAGAGAGAAAGAGGACAGAGACAGGCATCCTGAGCCATCACTGTTTGGCATATATTGTACAATGTGGTGTATACTATACATTTCTGTGTACTAACTAGATCCAGAAGAAGATGAGATAATTACTATTGATACTCACCAATAAAAAGCTTCCCTGTTGTCTCAGCCAGTAAAGAATCCACCTACCAAACTCAGGAGACATAAGAGATGCGGGTTCAAGGAATGGGTTGGCAAGATCCCCTGGAGGAGGAAATGGCAACCCACTCCAGTATTCTTGCCTGGAATATCCCATAGACATAGAAGCTTGACTGGCTATCATCCATGTGGACACAGAGAGTTGGACATGACTGAATAAAGACACAGAATAGGGCAGCCTTATTCTGTTGACATGACACTAAAATACATCCTGTAAAAACAAAAAGAGTACATTCCCCAAGACAGTAGTGTAGCATTTTTTGGCAATCCCTTAAGAGCTCACATCTTCATCCCAAAAGGGACTCAGCATTTGTTAGTTGAAAGTAGACTGTGAGGGAGTTCCTGGGTGGTCTAGTGCTTAGGACTCTCGTGGACTAGGTCCAGTCCCTGGTCAGGAAGTGACAGCCCACAAGCACAGCCCCCCAAAAATTATACTGTGAAACATTAAATATAGGCAGAATAAACCCTAGAGTAATAATTAAGTTTTATGGAAAAAGAAATACTAAAAAAAATGATAGAGATGTAAAAATGGTGTCATAAAAATGCTCAAACAATGACAAGACAGAAGGGAAGACAGAAATAAGAATCATTAGGGAAAATATGGAAAATCATTAATTTAACTTAAGGTTTTTCCAGTGGTCATGTATGGATGTGAGAGTTGGACTGTGAAGAAAACTGAACACTGAAAAACTGATCCTTTTGAGCTGTGGTGTTGAAGACCCTTGAGAGTACCTTGGACTGCAAGGAGATCCAACCAGTCCATCCTAAAGGGGAACAGTCCTGGGTTTTCATTGGAGGGACTGATGTTGAAGCTGAAACTCCAATACTTTGGCCACCTGATGCAAAGAGCTGACTCATTGGAAAAGACCTTGATGCTGGGAAGGACTGGGGGCAGGAGGAGAAGGGGACGACAGAGGATGAGATGGCTGGATAGCATCACTGACTTGATGGACATGGGTTTGGTTGGACTCTGGGAGCTGGTGATGGACATGGAGGCCTGGCGTTCATAGGGTCGCAAAGAGTCGGACATGACTGAGCAACTGAACTGAACTGAACTGAATTTAACTTTTAACTAATTTAACTGAAGTGTAACATTGAAAAGATACTACAGTCAAGTATTTTTACAGTACTTCATGTTCATCAGAACATTTGGTAAAAGTATTTGGAGTTATATGCTGCATTTGGCAATTGCATACTAAGTAGAGTTAGACTATCTATTGACCTAGAGGAATTACAGTTTGTAGAAGGTTGTTACATAAGAGTAAGATGAATAATTCACCATTACTGTATGAAATTAATAAATCAAGTTGTTAAAGTAATAACAGGGATCCAGAAGATTTGGAAAACAAAGTTAACATATGTAATCTAATGGACATGTGTATAGACACATGTAGACACACACAGACAGTTCTTCATTTGATAATTAGAGAATACCTAAAGCACTTAAGTTCACACAACCATAACAATTTGTTTTCCACAATAAAGAAAACAAAATTTTGTTGTAATGATTATTGTATCTTTTTGACATTAAAAAAAAGAACTTTAAACCACTTATTTCTTTGGAATAAAATGAAAATTTTTGCATTGAGCACAGAGATGGGAGTTCAGTTCACTTGCTCAGTTGTGTCCAACTCTTTGCAACACTGTGAACCGCAGCACACCAGGCCTCCCTGTCCATTACCAACTCCCGGAGCCTACCCAAACTCATGTCCACTGAGTCAGTGATGCCATCCAACAATCTCATCCTCTGTCGTCCCCTTCTTCTCCTGCCCTCAATCTTTTCCAGCATCAGGGTCCTTTCCAATGAGTCAGATCTTTGCATCAGGTGGCCAAAGTATTGGAGTTTCAGCTTTAGCATCAGTCCCTCCAGTGAACACCCAGGACTGATCTCCTTTAGGATGGACTGGTTGGATCTCCATGCAGTCCAAGGGACTCTCAAGAGTCTTCTCCAACACCACAGTTCAAAGGCATCAGTTCTTGGTGCTCAGCTTTCTTTATAGTCCAAGTCTCACATCCATACGTGACTACTGGAAAAACCATAGCCTTGACTAGACAGAAATTTGTTACCAAAGTAATATCTCTGCTTTTTAATATGGCTATTTAGATTGGAAATAAATTTCATTCCAAGGAGTAAGTGTGTTTTAATTTCATGGCTGCAGTCATATCTGCAATGATTTGGGAGCCCCCAACAATAAAGGCAGCCACTATTTCCAGTTTCCCCATCAATTTGCCATGAAGTGATGGGACCAGATGCCATGATCATAGTTTTCTGAATGTTGAGTTTTAAGCCAACATTTTCACTCTCCTCTTTCACTTTCATCAAGAGGCTCTTCAGTTCTTCTTCACTTCCTGCCATAAGGCTGGTGTCATCTGCATATCTGCAGTTGTTGATATTTCTCCTGGCAATCTTGATCCCAGCTTGTGCTTCTTACAGCCCAGTATTTCTCATGATGTACTCTGCATATATGTTAAATATTCAGGTTAACAATATTCAGCCTTGATGTACTCTTTTTCCTATTTAGAACCAGTTGTTTGTTCCATGTCCGGTTTTAACTGTTTCTTCCTGACCTGCATACAGGTTTCTCAAGAGACAGGTCAGGTGGTCTGGTATTCCCATCTCTTTCAGAATTTTCCACAGTTTATTGTGATCCACACAGTCAAAGGCTTTGGCATAGTCAATAAAGCAGAAATAGATGTTTTTCTGGAGCTCTTTTGCTTTTTCTATGATCCAGTGGATGTTGGCAATTTGATCTGTGGTTCCTCTGCGTTTTCTGAAACTAGCTTTTACCAGGGTCCAGCCCAGGTTGGATCCAGGTATAGCTTCAGGATGATGGCATTGGCAATTGAAAGTATAGATAAAAGGGGAGAGACAGAGGCTTGATCTGACTAGTTTACTTGGGAAACCAGTAAAGTTCGTGACACCGAGCTTGTTCTGACCACAGAGGCCGCAGGCACCTTCTCGAGTTGGTCTTAGAAGCCCAGGCAGGTAAGTGGTCTCAGAGGGCCCCCACGCTCCAGAGAAGCCTGGCTTGGAAAATTGTGTGTGTTACTTTACTAGCATATGAGATGAGTGAAAGTGTGCAGTAGTTTGAGCATTCTTTGGCATTGCCTTTCTTTGGGCTAGGAATTAAAACTGACCATTTCCAGTCCTGTGACCGCTGCTGAGTTTTCCAGATTTGCTGGCATATTGAGTGCAACACTTTCACAGCATCATCTTTTAGGATTTGGAATAGCTCAACTGGAATTCCATCACCTCCACTAGCTTTGTTCCTAGTGATGTTTCCTCAGGCCCATTTGGCTACACATTCCAGGATGTCTGGCTCTAGGTGATTGATCACACCATTGTGATTATCTGGGTCATGAAGATCTTTTTTTGTACAGTTCTTCTATGTACTCTTGCCACCTCTTCTTAATATCTTCTGCTTCTGTTAGGTCCATACCATTTCTGTCCTTTATCGAGCCCGTCTTTGCATGAAATGTTCCCTTGGTATCTCTAATTTTCTTGAAGAGATCTCTAGTCTTTCCCATTCTGTTGTTTCCCTCTATTTCTCTGCATTGATCACTGAGGATAGCTTTCTTATCTCTTCTTGCTTTTCTCTGAAACTCTGCATTCAAATGGGTATATCTTTCCTTTTCCCCTTTGCTTTTGGCTTCTCTTCTTTTTACAGCTATTTGTAAGGCCTCCTCAGACAGCCATTTTGCTTTTTTGCATTTCTTTTTCTTGGGAATGGTCTTCTTCCCGTTTCCTGTACAATGTTGTGAACCTCCTTCCATAGTTCATCAGGCATTCTGTCTATCAGATCTTGTCCCTTAAATCTGTCTGTCACTTCCACTGTGTAATCATAAGGGATTTGATTTAGGTCATGCCTGAATGGTTTAGTGGTTTTCCCCACTTTGTTCAATTTAAGTCTGAATTTGGCAATAAGGAGTTCATGATCTGAGCCACAGTCAGCTCTTGGTCTTGCTTTTGCTGACTGTATATAGGTTCTCCATCTTTGGATACAAAGAATATAATCAATCTGATTTCGGTGCTGGCCGTCTGTTGATGTCCATGACCTGAATGTACCTTCAAAATCTAGTCCCCTGACTGCCTCTTAACCCTTTCTTTTTTTTGGTTATATTTAAAATAGCAGAGGACTTTCAATTTATTAATATGAAGTTGCTTTTTAGATTCGTTACTACAAATTCACTCTCCTCTACCTGGAACTTTCTTTCCTCATGGTTCTAACACACCACCATCTCCTCTTCGTGCTTTATCAGAGAGTCTTTCTCTGACTTCTCGTTAAAGTCAAGTATATGTTTCTTCGGCACATTTCACTTCTGTGTTTTAATTCATGAGTGTTCTGCAGTTATTTTAATGGACTTTATTTCCCCCACTAGACTCCTTAAAGGTTAATATATATTTTCTAAATTCATCATTATTGTTCTTAACATAGTAATTGACCCAGAATCAGAATAGACTATCAAAAAGGTTTTGAACGAATGAATAAGTTATTCTATTGATATTATATAAGTGATATGTTACATAAAATATATTGCTAACATTTCTAAGCATTTCATAAATATATTATGAAATTATATTTTTCTACCACCTTTTGCACATACTCTTTAAAGCTAATTCTAACATGATTAAAAGCCTAACCAAAATGCCTCACTTCAGAAATTATCCTAAACCCTGTCCAGTCTCTGGGGCTTCCCTGGTGGCTCGGTGGTAAGACTCCACCTGCAATGCCAGACATGCAGGTTCAATCCCTGTGTCTGGAACATCCCCAGGAGAAGGAAATGGCAATCTACTCCAGTATCCTGCCTGCAAAATTGCATGGACAGAGGAGCCTGGTGGGCTACACTCAGTGGGGCCTCAAAGTTGGACACAACCCAATGATGACACCACCACCACCACCCAGTCTCTACTTCTCAGTGCAATCATTATTTCCTTCCTCTCACCTTGACTTCATTATCAGGATTTACATTAAAATAAGTCACAAGATCCTTCTGTTCTCTATAGTTACCTTCATGCACATCTTTATTTCTTTTTACTAAATTACTATGATAGATCTAAAGTAAGGTTTCTGTCATTGCCTAAGGTGGAGCCGTTGCTCACTCATTGTTTGTTAACTAAAAACTGAATGAGGCTAGATATAGTTGTGTGCATTCCATATTGTGTGCATGCTCCAAATGGTGAATAGGGTGCTTGGTAAATATGTGAATATAAAATGGTGAGATAAATTCATTAAATTAAATATCAAAAGTCATGAATTATTTGAAAATTCCCCAAAATCATGGTGTGATATACCTTCTTCTGTGTCTCAATGACACCAGGCCACTGCTTCCCTGTCTGCCAGATGATCTCCTGTGACACTTCACGTTTATGCCTTACTGAAGTCCAGCCCAGTGTTCTGCTGATTCTTGTCTGCCCTTAATTCAAATTAAATTACTGGTTCTGAATCAGAGATGCAGCCTTACTATTGAAAAGGTTATGTCCTTATAGATGAGGGTACAGATCCTAGCAACTTCATAACTTTTGGCAAGTTGTCAAGATGGTACAAATACCAAATGGTGGCACATACTACAAAATCGGTGCTAAATTACTATATACATACAGAACATTTGGGAACACTGCAGATAAAATATGTCCAGTAACTGGAAGATACTAGTAATTTGAGCAACAGTAGAAATTACAGTGACTGTTCACCCATGTACCACCCCTTAGTACAGTTCTTTGTCTTATGTCTATTCCCTACTCATTGCTTATGTCTGATTCCTGAGAAAGTTTTGTATTTCCTTCACAAATCCCTTCTAAAGTCCTCCAATCAATGAAAGTAATTCAACTCAGATATGTTAAAAATAATAAGTAAGATCTAGTGCAATTGTGAGTGAATGAAAAAATGGAAGCTGCTATAAATACTGAGAGGATAAGGAAAGCTGTATGAAAGGGAGAATCATGTTTAACAGGCTAAAAATCCTTAGTCAGCAGGCTTAATGACTCTGGAACCAATTTAGTTTTGCCCAATGATATTTTGACTTATAATAACCTATTTTAGCATCACCTTAGCATATCCCATGAGAATCACTGCAGAATTTACTAGAGTCAGAGAGCTAAACTGTACTGATTGGCTTCACTCCATTCAATATCTGTCAGTTGAAGGAAAAAAAAAATTCTTATGTGCACTACAGCATATGCCAAATAGAATATATGGAAAATTATCTGTAACAATACAGCAATAGTAATAAATGCAAATCCATTACATATATTGCAAATTACTTTTCAAGCCATATGAATATTACACAGTTTTCCTAATTCTCAGAATTACCACAAAAGAGCTGTTTTTCTGTATTGTGAACGTCAGGATAAATGCATCACTTTAAACTAGAGTAATGCACACAACAATATAAAATATACACTGGAGATTACTTCAGACCTAACCTTTGTTTAACATTCCTCTGAATTTCTAATTACAGTTACAAAAGATAATACTGAATACAGATGTTTGCAAAAATCCTTCCACAAACAGGCTTTGAACTGCTTGTAAGAGCAGCAGTATTTATCCTGCCAATTATGACTTATTAAGTGTTTGTTCCAGAATGACTAATTAACCAATCAAAAATTTCTTCAGTTTAAGAAAGGAAAAGTTTAGCTTTCAGTGCCACAATATCTTTGAAAACTTTCAGTTAGATAGAAAAAAATTATCTCTTTAGATTTTAGTTTTCTGCTGCTGTTCTGTTAAAATTGCAAAATTCTATCTGTGTGTTCTTTTCTCACTTATTTTTCTTTGGTTCTGCATGGTTATAAATTAATAACAAAGTCACTTTCTTAAAGTGAAGTCGCTCAGTCATGCCCGACTCTTTGTGACCTCATGGACAGTATCCTGCACCAAGCTCCTCCATCCATGGGATTTTCAAGGCAAGACTACTGGAGTGGGTTGCCATTTCCTTCTCCAGGGAATCTTCCCAACCCAGGGATCGAACCCAGGTCTCTCACACTGTAGACAGACACTTTACCATCTGAGCCACCAGGGAAGTCACTTTCTTAAACATGTCATTAATTGATGCACTTAGTATTATAAATAAAGTTTGAGATTATTTAAAATATAATGGATGAGCATGGGGCTTCTGAATAGAGACTGAGCATATTTACACAAATTCTAGAATGGAAACCAAATAAAATTCACAATGAAGATCTGACTCTCATTGATAAGTGTGACTCTTAATGGCTGAGA
The DNA here is from genome assembly GCF_000754665.1 of Bison bison bison. Lineage (NCBI taxonomy): Eukaryota > Metazoa > Chordata > Mammalia > Artiodactyla > Bovidae > Bison > Bison bison. Next base: position 1,371,940 of record NW_011494961.1, read on the forward strand.
AGTAATTAGGTACAAGTGATAAAAATGTGTTGTAAGTGACCACATTATTACTTTTCCACAAGAACTGAATCTTGTATTGTCATTATTTGTAAAGGAGTGTGGTCATGGAGAGAAAATTTAACAATTTCTCTTTGGGGTTTGAATCTAGACTTCATGTCTTTGGGGGATTTTATGTGAAAAGGCTATCCATATTCATTTAATTTGGTCTGTTAACAAAATTGATTGGTCTGCTCTATATCTCAAGAGGGCCCCCCAAAACATTATGGTGGTGGACTTTCAGCCACCAACATGATTTTCTATGTTGGTTTGCTACTCTACATATGCTCTGTTTCTATGTTCCTTCATGTTTCTGCTCACTAAAGAAAGAAAACTGTTTAAGAGTTTTTTGGGGTTTTTGTTTTTTGTTTTTTTTTTCAAAAATATAGAGTTTTCTGAAAAACATCAATTAGATTTGATCAGATTTGATGTCATAAGTCAACTTAACTTTGACTTAAAGAGGACTCTTATTAATTTGCTAACATCCATCTGGAGCTCAGCTGATAAAGAATTCACCTGCAATGCAGGAGACCCCAGTTCAATTCCTGGGTCGGGAAGATCTGCTGGAGGAGGGATAGACTACCAACTCCTTTCTTTGGCTTCCCAAGTGGGAGACCTGGGTTTGATCCCTGAGTTGAGAAGATCCCCTGGAGAAGGAAAATCTACCCATGCCAATATTCTAGCCTGGAGAATTTAATACAGTCTATATACTATATATGTATACTGTCCATATACTATAGAGTCCATGGGGTCGCAAAGAGTTGGACACGACTGAATGACTTTCACTTTAACCTGTCAACATCATATTTGTTTCTGAAGTCTCAGGGAGTACATCAGAAAGCTATAATAATCTTAATGGCACAAATACATTATTTTTATCGGTATAAGGAATATCTGAAAAGCCTCAATTATTCTGCTTAATATTCAGTTCAATTATGTAATAACAGAAAAGTATTCTGCAAAGAATTTAAAAAATTAGATAGGCAAGGATAAAAAGTTTTTTAGGCTTTCTAGGTTCAGGAAGGGAGAGAATAATTTAGTGCAATACAACAGCTATTTGATACTTCAGGGTGAAAAGATAGCTGCCCCCAGAAGGTTTTAAAGAACTCATTAGAAAGCAAATGTGACTGGTGATGCTTTCTTATTATTAGGTACAATAGTTGAAGAAAATCACCTGTAGAAAAGAACGAAACCTCCATCAGTGTCTGGATCTAGCCTTTAGATTACCTAAAAACACAAAACTACCCATGCATGCTTTTATGTTTTCGAAATTGCAGCAATATATATGAAACTCTGCTTTGCTAAATAGTATCTGGGATGCAGAGTTAGATAGCATCACTGTAATAACTAAGAGAAAAAATTATACCTTATCCCTACAATGTTTTAAAATAGACTCTTAAGTCTCAGAATTGTGAGGCAATCCTATAATTTTACCTAGCATTTAAGAAGTAAATATATTTATAAAAAAGAAGAAAGTAATACTTTTATAATAGGGAAATAACAAGATTTAAACTGATGGCATCTGATTCCCTCGAACCTTGAAATTCAAAGTGTGGTTGGAACCAGCAGCATCAACTCTACTTAGGGCAAGATTAAAAATACAGATTGCCAAGAAACACTCCTTTAGATAGACATTAAGCATACTGAGAAAGCAGAGTTTAACAAAATGGAAGCGCCTGAGGGAGGTAGCAGAAAATAATTTAACATATCTGATCTTGACATTTACATCATTTTTTTTTCTTTTTCTTTCTTTTCTTTTTAAAATATTTATTGGAGTGTAGTTTATTTACAATGTTGTGTTAATTTTAGGTGTATGACAAAGTGAATCAGTTATACATACACAAATATCCATTCTTTTTTAGATTTGTTTCCCATATAGGTCATTACAGAGTATTGAGTAGAGTTCCCTGTGCTATGTGATAGGTCTGTATTAGTTACCTATGTTATACCTAGTAGTGTGAATATGTCATTCTCAGTCTCCCGATTTATCACTCCCATCTTCTTACCCACCGGTAACCATTAATTTGTTTTCTACATCTGTGACTGTATTTCTGTTCTGTAAATAAGTTCATTTGTATTTTTTTTTATTCCACATTTAAGCAGTATCATATATTTGTCTTTCTCTGACTTACTTCATTCACTCTGACAATATCTACGTTCAGCCATGTTGGTGCAGATGACATTATTTTATTTTTTATGGCTGAGTAATATTCCACTGTATGTATATAGCACAATTTCTTTATCCACTCCTCTGTCATTCACTCCTCTCTGATAACCATTCATATTTGAAATCATCATAAATTATATAACTGAAAATCACCTATGTTTTTACTTAGCTCAATTATTTCACTGTATATATGCCAGAACTATTGCCACAGAGAGTGTAATAGCTTCAATAACATGGAAACGGTTTATGGGACTAAAATCCAGCAGAGGATGCATATTCAGTGACTATTCTCCCTTTGTCCACTTACTTCCCTTCACTTCCTTTTATTTTCTTGCTTTATTTATATTCTTTCCTTATGTGGTGGGGGAGAATTTTTGTTAGGTAAAATATAGAGAGTCAAAAAGATGCAAATTGCTCTAGGAAAAATGGATATATTAGTACAAGCATACATGAGAACTAAAATATGCCATCAAAGGTTTATAAAATGATTTAATGGAAGTTTACATTTTATATTCACCACCATCCAACTCAATCTATTGCTCTGGGATTTGTAATAACCAAATACACTGTATATCTTTTCTTTTCATTCTTCCTTACTCCCTTCTGCTTCCTTTCCTCTTTCTCCCATTTCCCCTCCTCCCCACTACACCTCTTTCTTCCCCTTCTCCTGTTTTTCATCCTCCTCCTCTTTGCTGTTTAAAGAAAAGATGAGCCAAGGCAGTATCCCTGTCAGATCATTTCTATTATCACCAAAAACAAAGTGTATTTCAAGAAATCAGTATGTATACAGACATTCTATTAGGGTAGTAATTAGTGACAATGGACTTCAGCTATATTAAAAGACTTCCTGATTAGCAATAAAGAACATGACTTCACAGGCATTTTAATGGCAGCATCGATACTTTACAATGTCAAGTCACCTTGTTAAGGAAGAATAGCTAATTACAATGCAAATAAGTTACCTCTTACACATTTAGAATGCTTGTATCTCATGTAATATTTTTGTCCTAAAATCCAAAAAAAATAATATGAATGCCATTTAGCTTTCTACTGATGAATCACTTTGGATTAAGTAAAGTATAGGACAGAAAGTAATCTTAGAAAGTAGATACAAGCATATTCTTTTCTGTATTTTCTGAAATCAAGGACTGTTGCAAATGAGCATGTTGAATAGCATATGTTAATTCTGTCTTGGAATACCATAAAGAACTATAGTACACTATAGGTACTGGCTTCAGATGACGTTAGCAACTAGTTCTAGCTTCCCTCCTTACTATATAATGGGCGTTGTGAACATTGATTTCAATGTTCTATTTTCAGGATTAAGTAAGAAAATGAATTTAAAACTGCTTACAGATTTGTCAGAATGCAAATTGCCAGATCTTTCCCTTCCAAATAATAATTGCAGGCCCCAGGTGGCTAGAGCCAAGAGGTGGATCTGGTTGGCAAGATTTAGGAGGTGAGGGTCAGAATTTCTGAACTATAAAATTGAAACAGGATTGCTCAAGTGGATTAAAAAAAAAAAATATTTATCTTGCTGTTTTCTCTCTACTAAGAGTAACATTTTTCCCCAGTAGTGGATATTTTCAGAACATATAAAAGCTAATATAACTTTGTTGAAATTGTTTTGAATGCAAACATCATAAAAGACAATCATTATAAAATTTCATGTCTGAGACTAATAAAGATTAATATTGAGTTTCACTTAATAAAGACCTCCCAAAGCAGCCCCCCTCAAAAAAAAAGAAACAACTCATGTTAACAAACTAGAAAAGCCAACAGTGCTGTGACACTGAGCAAGGATTTTACCCGCAAAAGTCTGACTCTAGAGGGCATGTTACCTATAAAATGTGTGTGCTCAGCTTACTGGCTTTAAATCGTAAAGAAAAGAAGAGACAAGAAGGGAAGGGAAGACGAGAGAAAAGAAGGAAGTGGAAGGGAAGGGTCAGAGGAGGAGAGAGAAGAGGAAAAAAATCGGGAAGAGACAAGGGAGTACAGAAGCAGCATATTTTAAAAGGCTTGTTAAACCATGATTTATAGAGTTTTTAGAACCTATTGAAATTTTAGTCTGCTATTGCTCATTGAAAATATTGAAGGAAACAGGTTTTTTTTTCATCCCAGAACTCACTCATTTTTGACTATGCTGCATACAAACTTTGGCCCTTTTATAAAGAAATGTTGGAAAGAAAGATATTCATGTTATTTTCATTTTTCATTAAGTTTGAACCATAGCCTTAAATGGAAAATGCACACTTGTATTTTATAGTAAAACAGGTTAAATTAACAAGTTCTGAAAGGTTAATATGGTACACCAAAAAACTGGTCTTATAATTTATAACAAAGTATCTGCTTTACAATTTTGCCTCTCAAGATTCAATTAAAATGAAGTTATCAAGCAAGTAAATAATATTATTGATGCTCATTAGAAAATTAAAGAAATCACGTAATTGTATTTACTTGCAATTAAAATCTGGAGAAGGCCATGGCAACCCACTCCAGTACTCTTGCCTGGAAAATCCCATGGATGGAGGAGCCCGGTGGGCTGCAGTCCATGGGGTCGCAAAGAGTCGAACATGACTGGGCGACTTCACTTTCACTTTTCACTTTTATGCATTGGAGAAGGAAATGGCAACCCACTCCAGTGTTCTTGCCTGGAGAATCCCAGGGACGGTGGAGCCTGGTGGGCTGCCGTCTATGGGGTCGCACAGAGTCAGACACGACTGAAGCGACTTAGCAGCAGCAGCAGCAATTAAAATATTCATAATGTTGATATGACTGTATGGCGTCACTGACTCCAGTGGATATGAGTTTGAGCAAACTCTGGGAGAGAGTGAATGACAGGGAAGCCTGATGTGCTGCAGTCTATGGGGTCACAAAGAGTTGGACATGACTTAACAACTAAACAACACCAATGTTGGTATGAAATAGAAGAAATTAATCCTCACCTCTAATAAACTAGTGAATTATAATAGTGAGACATGAGACATCAATTTATGTTAGAAAATTGACATTAAAATAAAAAAGCAAAAAAGAATATTCAATATGATATCAGCTTTAGAAGATTGTGCTGGGAGCCAAGTACATTTGTTATAGTGGGAAAAATTTGAGATTAAGATATATAGTAATTCTGATG
>NW_011494961.1:1377375-1391689 GCF_000754665.1 Bison bison bison
CTGATGAAGTGAAAGCAGAAAAAAAAGAAGTTACAGTTTTTTAAAAGCTTGTAAAATACAACTTGTCAACATCCAGACTCTAACATTAATTTTTATGATCTTCTTTAATTATTAAAATCAACCATAATATATTTAATTCAGTATTGATAATGGAAGAGGTATCCAATTTTAGTCCAGAATAGAAAAGTATTACTGTGACTCCTATGTCTATTGAAAAATCAGAGCTTTGTTAGCAGTTTGAAACTCTTGCTGAGTGCTGTGCTAAGATTAGTAGAAACCAAGGTCAGTGTTACAGCCTGTGAAGTTAACTAAACAACAAGAAAAATAGCAAATATATTAAACACTGATGAGTTTTAAAGTTCTCTCTGAAGACAGTACTCTGCCTCTTTTAAATATGTATCATATTTTAATTTTTAAAAATAACATGTTGCATTTTATCAAATATATATGGTAATTTGCTTTGAGAAACATTTGCATATTAAACATGAATAAAATATGTAACAAAAATGAATGTCACCTATAGCAAAATATATGCAAAATTCTGCCATAAAGCTAGCAGCAGGAATTCTCTAAATGGATAAAGATAAATCACATTCAATAAATTATAAATAAGAAAAAAAAAGGCATACTAAAATTTTCCTTGAGGCTCATGACCTCAGCATCTAAGGATAATTATTTTAAATACAAAAATCTCTTTTCCTGATATCTCTGATGGATTGTTGCTGACAACTCTTCTACTTCCTAATATAATTTTTGTGAAGATTGAAACACCAAGTACACTATGGTATGATTGTGCTGCATAAATTCACTGTGCAGAATGGTGAAAACAAAGAATCATATTAGAGGGAACAGGTTTCTTTTACCTAGCTTTTTAAAATATGTTGAATATATATGTCAATATATAAATATATCAATTCAGTAAACATTATGTCAGTCATCAGAAATGACTTGAGAAATGTAGCATCACATTCTTATTTCCTTAGAATTTGTTGGTAAATATACAGATGAGCACTATTTTTATTTTTTAGTAATCTGTATCACTAAGAAGTATTTCTAACCTTATGGTAGGGAGTCTGAATAGTCAATAATGGAAGCAAAAAAATTTGATGCAATAATTGAAAAATATGTATCTTAGTAAAAATAGAATGGTGAGGGTAAAAGTTCAGCATTCCATATCAGCAAGCACAAAATTAATTCTGTCTTTATGGATCTCATGTCTTAGAAATGAAGTCTATGGGCTCTTGTTTCAGAATGTCTGAATTTGATCCTGATTCTCGATTTACAGGTTTTATAATTCTGGGAGCATTATTTGACTCTTATGCTGCATTTTCATTATTTGTAAGATAGAGATTAATAACAATAACATTAAACATATATTTATTGTGAATATTACTTCACATCTTGTAAATTCATACATATAAATATTAGTTTATGTATGTTTAATACATTAGTTAATGCTATGATCTGAATGTTTGTTCATAAAGACTCATATGTTAAAACCCAATTCCCAATGTTATGGTATTAGGAGGTAAGTCAGTTTGGAAGCAGTTAAGTCATGGGAACAGAGCCCTTATGAATGAGAGTAATGTTTTTAATAAAAGAGACCTGAGAGCTGTCTTGCTCCTTCCACCATGTGAAGTTACAGCTAGAAAGTGCCCTCCACGAGGAAGTGAACTCTGCTCAGGCACAGAATCTGCCAGTGCTTTGATCTTGGACTTAGCAGCCTCTCAGAACTGTGAGGAAATTAGAGGGAGGGAGTGAATGTTTCAGTCCTCTATTCCTGGTTGGCTGTCATGGTAACCCGGCCCTGTCCTTAGATGTTTTCCAAAGTCAGCTCATTCACACAACAAAGGATACCTTTGTTGCTATCATCACTTAGGAAACTGCAAGTGTTTTAGTTCTGTTGCAAACTAGGAAGGGCAAATATATATTTCTTATTATAAACCACTTTATCACTGAAGTGCAATGTGAAATACAGGCAGTTAGAAGATCTTGTAGGTTTATACTTTAAAATAGTCTTCAAATGTAGAAAAGCATGAAACCTAACGTGGAGAGTTTTAATGAGAAAAATTATCTAATACAAAATCCCTCTGGGTTCTATAATAAGTATATGTTAAAAGAGGACCGAATGTAGCAGGGGGTTGAGTTAATAATTAATAGTTAATAATAGTTAATAGTTAATAATTCAAATTAAAAAATAAGAGTCTTGAATGATAGTGATTATAGTTAAGATGGAAGGAAGAGAACACAATAGGCATTTATTCTAAGGTTGAGTCTAAAAGCTTTTTGAAGAATTAAGAGTGGAAGAGAAGGAATGAGTAGAATCAAGGTATCTCTTAGACTTTCAGAGTGAGCAGCTGAGGGAGAGTAGTACAGTTGCTGGGAGAAGGCAATGGCACCCCACTCCAGTACTCTTGCCTGGCAAATCCCATGGATGGAGGATCCTGGTAGGCTGCAGTCCATGGGGTCTCTAGGAGTCAGACACAACTGAGCGACTTCACTTTCACTTTTAACTTTCATGCATTGGAGAAGGAAATGGCAACCCACTCCAGTGTTCTTGCCTGGAGAATCCCAGGGACGAGAGAGCCTGGTGGGCTGCTGTCTATGTTGTCGCACAGAGTTGGACACGACTGAAGTGACTTAGCAGTAGCAGTACAGTTGCTATCTACAAACACAGGGAAGATCAAGGGGAAGCGATGTCTTGAGGAAAGTGAGGCCAAACAAGAATTCTGTTGGGGCACCTTAAGTTCAGAAGCCAGCTTGACAAACTAATGGAAATACAGCAGTTAGTAGAACATACGGTTCTGTGGTTCAAGGGAAAAGTGGGGATTGTATCTATAAATCTGCCAGTTACTCTCATATAGATGGCATTTAAGTCCAGAGCACTGTATGACATCCTTTAAGCAGAGCATGTAGATGCAGACGTGAGGCTAAGATGAAACCCAAGGGAACATTCATTTTTTTTTTCTAATTTTATTTTATTTTTAAACTTTACATAATTGTATTAGTTTTGCCAAATATCAAAATGAATCCACCACAGGTATACATGTGTTCCCCATCCTGAACCCTCCTCCCTCCTCCCTCCCCATACCATCCCTCTGGGTCGTCCCAGTGCACTAGCCCCAAGCATCCAGTATCGTGCATCGAACCTGGACTAGCAACTCGTTTCTTACATGATATTTTACATGTTTCAATGCCATTCTCCCAAATCTTCCCACCCTCTCCCTCTCCCACAGAGTCCATAAGACTGTTCTATACATCGGTGTCTCTTTTGCTGTCTCGTACACCGGGTTATTGTTACCATCTTTCTAAATTCCATATATATGCGTTAGTATACTGTATTTATGTTTTTCCTTCTGGCTTACTTCACTCTGTATAATAGGCTCCAGTTTCATCCACCTCATTAGAACTGATTCAAATGTATTCTTTTTAATGGCTGAGTAATACTCCATTGTGTATATGTACCCCCGCTTTCTTATCCATTCATCTGCTGATGGACATCTAGGTTGCTTCCATGTCCTGGCTATTATAAACAGTGCTGCAATGAACATTGGGATACACGTGTCTCTTTCCCTTCTGGTTTCCTCAGTGTGTATGCCCAGCAGTGGGATTGCTGGATCATAAGGCAGTTCTATTTCCAGTTTTTTAAGGAATCTCCACACTGTTCTCCGTAGTGGCTGAACTAGTTTGCATTCCCACCAACAGTGTAAGAGGGTTCCCTTTTCTCCACACCCTCTCCAGCATTTATTATTTGTAGACTTTTGGATCGCAGCCATTCTGACTGGTGTGAAATGGTACCTCATAGTGGTCTTGATTTGCATTTCTCTGATAATGAGTGATGTTGAGCATCTTTTCATGTGTTTGTTAGCCATCTGTATGTCTTCTTTGGAGAAATGTCTATTTAGTTCTTTGGCCCATTTTTTGATTGGGTCATTTATTTTTCTGGAGTTGAGCTGTAGGAGTTGCTTGTATATTTTTGAGATTAGTTGTTTGTCAGTTGCTTCATTTGCTATTATTTTCTCCCATTCTGAAGGCTGTCTTTTCACCTTGCTAATAGTTTCCTTTGATGTGCAGAAGCTTTTAAGGTTAAAACCTCATAGCAACTTTTTTTAGACATTTGACAATAAGGCAGATGGTCATAGAAAGATTCAATATAGTGCCAAAGATGATGCCAGTTAAGTGCCAGTCATTTGATTTGAAACAGAGTTAATCCCACAGTGAATATCAGTTACTTAAATCAATTAGGAAAAAAATTTAAATGTATATACTCAGTCGTGTCCGACTCTTTGTGACCCCATGCACTATAGCCCACCAGGCTACTCTGTCCATGGGATTTATCAGGCAAAAATACTGGAGTGATTGCCATTTTCCTCCTCCAGGTGGTCTTCCTGACCCAAGGATTGAAACCCCATTTCCTGTGTCTCTTGCACTGCAGGTGGACTCCTTACCTGCTCAGCCATCAGTGTAGCCCATATATGATTTAAGCTAAATTAAAGCAACAAACGGAAGTGGTACTAGTGGTAAAGAACCTGCCTTCCAGTCCAGGAGACATAAGAGATGCTGGCTTGATCCCTGAATTGTGAAGATCCCCTGGAGGAATAAATGGCAACCCATTCCAGTATTCTTGCCTGAAGAACCCCATGGACAGAAGAGCCTGGTGAGCTATAGCCCATAGGGTCACAAATAGATACGCCGGAAGTGACTTAGCCCATGTGCACCCAAAGCAACAAAATTTAAGAGCATGCAGTGTATAGTTTGTGATTAAATGCAATTAAATATAAAACTAGAACATAATGCACAACACTGATAATAGTTTGAAGTTAAAAATTGAATCAACATTTATAAATTAAAACAAACAAACAAACAAAACTCAATCCTTCTGTTATTGAACCAAACTTGGGTCTGCTTGCCCAGGCTCAGTGAAGCCAATCTACTGCCACTGAGTTGTGGTGAAAGAAAAGCACAGTGTTTATTGCAAGATGTCTAAAATGGGGCCAAGGAAGGGAAATGGATGGCTCATACTCAAAAGACCAGCACTCACCAATGGATTTCAGGGAAGAGTTTTTAAAGGCGAGGTGAGGGAGATAGTCACAGGATATATGATCAGCTCCTGTATGATTTCTGATTGGTTGATGGTGAGGTAATAGGATGATGCCACAGAGGTTAATGTCATCAGACCTTAAGCTCCAGCTGGTCTGGGGACTGTGTGTTTCATGGTCATCATACAATTATCTTCTTCCATCTAGTGTGGGTTTTAGTACCTGTAAAACAATTCAGGAATGTGCTTCAGACACTGTTATCTGTGTCCTTTGAGGGGAACTAAAGATTTTGTGACTCTGCTATATGACTGATCTGTTGTTTAATTTGTTACCAGTTCTTTTCACCCTGCTGCTATTTTTTGTTACTACATGTTCACATTTTCCCAATCATAACTCTTGAGCCAAATTTCTGTGACTCAAAAAGGAGGCCTGGGAGACTAAAGCTTTTCTACAAACTAGATGCAAGTAGAAGACTCAGGGTGGGGGATGGGGTCTCTCCTGGGAAGGCCCTATAGAGTCCTGTTTGGTTATACTATTAAAGAATTATTTCCTTTCTTAAGTTAAACTTTCATTAAATTTATTGTTTGTGAAGTTCCTTTCTAAATTTATAATTAACATATAATTGATGTGTTTTAGAAATATAGTAAAGTGTGATTTATTTTAGAGTAGTAAGTGATTGATTAGGCTATCTGCCACTTCATGGATTAAATTTCTAATTCCATTAATCTGACTATTAAATTGTATGTCTTCCATTAACTGTCTATGTGCACCCTATCTGAAATTTAAGACTGGATCAAATAATCATGGTAAAGAGAAGTATAGTTCTTCAAAATATTGTTTTCAGAGATCTGCAGTTCCAATGAAAGAATTTCCTTGTCAAGCTATTCCATCTAACCCTCTCTAAATATTTCAAATACTTCATGACAGAATAGCTATAAAGTATCACAAATGATTCTATACAGATAGACAAACCAGAAATTCTAATCAGCATTCTATATAATTTCTATCCTGGATTCCAGAGGGGTTTTTTTTGGCTAAAATATGTTTTGATAAGTATTAAGATTATCTTGGATGGGTACATGGATAAGAACAGTCAAAAAACCTTCATTTCCCTATGGCAAGGTCATGTTAAATAAAATAGTTCTAGGCGCTTTTTTTTTCCCTCTAAAAGTATAAATGTCATTTGTTGTTCATGTAATTTTAAGTTTTATTTTTCCCTAATGTAAACTGCTTTTTGTATCACCCAGTGAGACATTTATCTCTGCAGTGTGCTCAGTACTTCCTGGATGAGAAGTTATAGTATGTGACATTGTTGCTTAATTTAACTAAATACAACGTGTATTTGAACTGTACATTAAGATGCAACAGAAGAACTGAACTAATTGTAACTTCTAGAGAAAATACACAGCAAAGTGATCCCGTTTACACCAACTACCAGACGCTCATAAGCAGACAATTTAAAAACCATGTCAGAAGTTTTTCAGTAACAAATTGTGGAAATATTGAATAGAGATAGGACACCATCTTAAAAGCTGTCATAAAATCATAAAAGTAGAATCATCGTAAAAATACAATCAAGGATATAAAGTAGATGCTGTTTACCAGCAATGGATACAATGTAGAGTTTCTAATGTCTAGCAAAGATTGCATTCAATCATTGGGTATTTGTATGATCCTGTAGACATATTTTGTATTTCATAATGAAATACTTCAGGATCTTCAGAGTGGGTAAAGCTCTGGTAATAAATTTGTCACAATGTGATAAATCCAAACAGAGTGAACCAAGATATAAATATAAAACTTTGACGTTTTCATCTACTTTGGCTCTTAGGGAAACTTGACTGGCAGTGTCAGTTTAATGAACTATATAGTGAAGGGCTTATTTGGTTTTTCTTATGAAAAAAACACTGTAAAAAAGCAAGTTCTCTTCCCTTGTCATAATAATTTTGACATCAAAGTTGGAAATAAATTATTTATATAGTATATAATAAATTGGAACATTTAAACTTCCCTTGATTTTTTTTAGTATTAAGTAAAATATCTGAGTATACACAGCTGCATCATCAACATATTTATTAGTGTATAAAAGTTATTCTTGAAGTGAATTGATCTTAAATCAAATTGAAGATTAAGGACCAAATTGCAGGTTTCCCAGTTTTATCAGGTTTGTCTTAACTAAAGCCTTGCACACTTGCTGGAATGCCAGTCCAGTGGTTAAGGACTGGCAGTCCAGTGATTAATGGTTCATGGTTAACTCCATGCATTCACTGCAGAGGGCCTAGCTAGGTTCAATCCCTGGTAGGGGAATTAAGATGTCAAAAGCCATGCCATGTGGTTAAAAAAAAAAAAATCAATAAAGTCTAAATTAAAAAAGCCTTGCACACTCACTTTATGTTCATAGTTAAAGTCACTTTCCCTAAATTCGAAGACAAGTCACATAATCTCTAGAAGAGTTATGAAAATGAAATAATTCATCATGTGTTAAAGCAGTTGATTACAATTTAAGAAAACTTTAAAATATAACATTAAAGTAGAAATTTAAATTTATTCTTAATCTAAGCTACTAGAATCTTTCTCATATTTCTTTTAATATTATTCAGTGTATATATATCATAGTAGTGCTTTAACAAGTCTTTGTTGTTCAGTCTGTAAGTCATGTCCAACTCTTTGAGATCACATGGACTGCAGCAAACCAGGCTTCCCTGTCCTTCAGTAGCTCCTGAGCGTGCTCAAACTCATGTCCATTGAATCGATGATGCCATCCAACCATCTCATCCTCTGTCACCCCTTTCTGCTCCTGGCCTCATTCTTTCCCAGCATCAAAGTCTTTTCCAATGAGTTGGCTCTTTGTATTCAGGTGGCCAAAGTACTGGAGCTTCAGCTTCAGCATCAGACCTTCCAGGGAATGTTGAATGTTCATTTCCTTTAGGATTGACTGATTTGATCTCCTTGTTGTCCAAGAGACTCTCAAGAGTCTTCTGTAGCACCACAGTTTGAATGCATCAGTTCTTTGGTGCTCAGCCTTCTTTATGGTCCAATTCTCACATCCATACATGTCTACTAGAAAAACCATAGCTTTGACTAGATGGATCTTTGTTGGTAAAATGTCTCAGCTTTTTAACGTGCTGTCTAGGTCGGTCATAACTTTTCTTCCATGGAGCAAGCATTTTTTAATTTCACAGCCGCAGTCACTATCTGCAGTTATTTTCAGTTCAGTTCAGTCGCTCAGTCGTGCCCGACTCTTGGTGACCCCATGGACTGCAGCATGCCAGGCCTCCCTGTCCATCACCAAGAAAATAAAGTCTGTCACTGTTTCCATTGTTTCCCCATCTATTTGACATGAATGATGAGACTGGATGCCATGATCTTCATTTGTTGAATGTTCAGTTTTAAGCCAGCTTTTTTGCTCTCCTCTTTCACTTTCATCAAGAGGCTCTTCAGTTCCTCTTCACTTTCTGTCATAAGGATGGTGTCATCTGCATATTTGAGGTTATTGATATTTCTCCCAGCAGTCTTGATTCCAGCTTTAGCTTCATCCAGCCCAGCATTTTACATGATATTTCTACCTAAAGTTAAATAGGCACGGTGACAATATGCAGCCTTGTTCTACTCCTTTTTCAATTTTGAATCAGTCAGTTGTTCCACATAAGATCTAACTGTAGCTTCTTGACCGGCATACAGGCTTCTCAGGAGAAAGGTAGCAAGGTATGGTATTCCTATCTCTTACAAGTTTTCCACAGTTTGCTGTGATCCACACAGTCAAAGGCTTTAGCATAATCAATGAAACATAAGTAGATGTTTTTCTCTGGAATTCCCTTGCTTTCTCTATGATCCAGTGAGTGTTGGCAATTTAATCACTTGTTTCTCTGCCTTTTCTAAACACAGCTTGTACATCTGGAAGTTCTCTAAATAAATTATATATAACATATATACATATATATGTTTATTTTACATGCATTCCTATTGGTAATTTTGAAGTATGATTTTATTATATATTATTATTTCTTAAATGGGAGTTGAGTAAAAACTAAACAGATAAAAGCACATTTTTTTTTTTCTATCATATCAACTGACTTTAGGTACATTTTTTTCCAGCTTTCCTTTTTGCTTCAAAGAAATATAAATTCTTAAAATTCCTTAAAATTAGTTGTCATTGGTAACTTTCTAAATATTTTACAGAAAGAGTCAAGGGAAAATTGCTTTATTATCCTGTAAAATATTCACAATACATACAAATCAAATACATATTCTTTGCATTCAATTTAAAGATAGTAAGAACAGGAATAACACTTATATCTAATTTTGCTAAACAAACAATTTATAAATACAGATTTTTTAAAAATAGTATGAATTTAGATATGACAAATTATTTTTATTGTAGTAGTAATGTATATTATGGTCTCATAGTTTGATATTACATTTAAACCTCATTAAATTAAGATACTTTAATTCTGGATTTTTAAAAAATCTGAATTTGTGAAAAGTCCATCTTTTCCTTTTCTAGTTATAATAACATTTCAGAGCTTACTGTGTGAATATGACTATGGTTAGTCCCTTATATGCATCAGTTTTCTGCTTCTTCTAATAACTTTAAATCTATTATCCTAAATATGTAATTCTATATAAATATATAGATATAAATCCATCTATGAATCATTTATTTATTTATACTTACACCCATTTTACAATTGGAGAAATGAATAATCAGAAAGCTTAGATTGATACTGATCACAGAACAATTAAATGGCACAGACCAACTCAAACTGACTCCATAGATTTTATAGTATTTTCTTCACTTATATGAAGATGCATGTATTTGAAATATATAGGTAAAAGTTACTAAATAATCATAAATAAAGAGTTGGATATATGCCATATTACATATATATAAACATTGATACACCTAACTATATACATAGATATGTAGTTAGGTATATAAATGCCACATTTACATACATATAATCCACAAGCTATTTTATCTCTTAACCAGAATTTAGGAAGTACATCAATATTGAATATTAAACAACTTAAAAGAGTTTGAATCTAATTGAAAGAATAGTGTGTGTGTGAGTTTGATACACAGAATAATTACTTCATAAATGTTAACAATAGAGTTATGGGTTGGGTAGTTTTTTAAACACAAATCTGAAATAGAAATTAAGTAATTTTACAAGTTTTGCTAGGAATAGAGCACTACCATTGAAATTAGAATATAAGTATCCCAGTTCTATAAGGTTTGTGCAGAATAATAATTGTGAAAGTTCACAGAAGAAAGAAAACACCTTCACAGGAAATCACTCGAGTTGATTGCATTTATGACTCCTCCAGATCAATATTGTATTAGTTCTAGGGCTCAGATGCCCATAGGACTATAAGGCAGGCTATTATTCTCCTGTTAACAGCATTTCAGACATCTTCTAACTCAATCACTACTTGATGGCTTTTGCAGTACTAAGGCTAAAATATTTATGAAAGGATTCAGCTCTCCCTACAGCATGTCTGTAGTCACAATCTATCATATACAGACTTATATCCAACCCAGTTTAGAGTATTGCAATATGTTTGTTGTACTAATATTTCTTAAGGATTACCCTGCCAAATCACCTAGTATAGATTTCAGAAACCAACAGTTTAGAGATGTGTGTCAAATGAGGTTTTTTTTTTCCCCTTTGTTCTCTATATTCCCTGGAATCTGATATTCAGGAAAGAGTAATCTTCATTTAGATTCCTTTGATTCAAGTTGAATTTGTCTATTCACTTTTACCTTTTGTAGCTATCATTCAGTGCATTCCTAATAAGATAATAAATATAAGCCTTAAGAAAACAAAATTGGATTCAATTCTCAAGAGGGTGCTCAACTCTGAATTGTTACAGTACTCAACCACATTCTGTCTTCCTTAAATATGTATAAATGACATGGCTACTGATTATCAGGTTACTCTATCTCTTGATATATTTTTATGATAGTAGATTTAAGAATATTTTACATGTATTAGTACATATGCACAAAAATTATTTTTTAGAGTTTATGTTAGTAAAGTTTTCTATAATCTTGAGCTACTCAAGTAATAGAGATAATATAGCTTTTATTATAATTATAAAAAATAACATTTGCCTTGAAGATGAAGAATAAAGACATTGTAAATTGACTGGACTATTTAGTCCATGTAATTGGGAAGATAGTTCTTGATAATTCAGTGCTTTTGAAAATTTTAAAAATGATGAATATAAAACTATATTATAAAATTCATATGTAAGCCGTAGTTTACTTCTTTAATAATCTAGTCCAATTAATAAATATTGATTATTAATTATCTTCTGTCTATATATCACTTCGTATGTACTATTTCTATTCCTAAAACCAACTTGCAAATAGATATTAATTCTCTCAATTTGTAGGTTTCATTAATAATTTATATTTATGCTTAATTTTATTAGAGAGGTTTGGATTTGTATTAAGAATAATGACTGATATGTAGAATGTTAAAGGGTTTTTGTTGCTAATAGTTGAAAAGAGATAAACTTTGGCTTTATGCCCGAGATTGAGTTTTATATATCAGTATACATTTAGAGAAGGAAATGGCAACCCACTCCAGTGTTGTTGCCTGGAGAATCCCAGGGATGGGGGAGCCTGGTGGGCTGCCGTCTGTGGGGTCGCACAGAGTCGGACATGACTGAAGCAACTTAGCAGCAGCTGCAGCAGCATACAGTTCTCATAATTTATTACTGACATTGATGCAGATAATATATGTGTTTATGTGTATAAACACACACACACATACACACACATACATATATATATATATATATATATTATATGTATCAGACATTGATGCAGATAATATATGTGTTTATGTGTATAAACACACACACACACACACATATATATATATATATATTATGTGTACAGACACGTATATTATCCAACTTCAGGGGCTGGTGATCGAAAGGGAGGCCTGGTGTGCTGCAGTCCATGGGGTCACAGTCAGACACAACTGAGCGACTGAACTAAGCTAATGTGTGTATATTCAAATGCACATATTTTAATAAATATTTGCTTTGATCACTATTAATTGTATAATATATGGGGCCTAACTGGATTAGGAAAATATACCTCAGTATATTTTAGGTGCAAAATTAGGAAGTCTAGAAACATTTAATTAGCCGCAATTCTGTCATTGTATGAGTCGTCTGTATTCTATCAGAGTTTTAATTACATTGTTTTCACATTATGATATAATAGGTAGTGTTGCAGTGTCAAAGATGATATTTGCTGTTTATTGTACTTACAGGGTAAGGAAAAAATGTTGCAAACAACGTGAGGAAGGCAGGCAAGGAAGCAGGAAGAAAATAAAGGAAGGGGTTTCAGGGGAGAGGCAGCTAGAGAGAAATAGAACAAAGTAATAGTACAAAGTCTGTATTTTGCTTTCCAAGCAAACCTCCTCATAACAGACAATAATTTCTATAACTTGAACAACTAATGTATTTGCAGCTAAATTTTTGGGGAATGTCTGTAATTTCTAGCATTGTTGTTTTAAAAGAACTTGGAAATTTATCCAGTAAACCATTATATCATATTGGCTGAAATAAAAGTTTTGTAAAAATAGTTATTCATTTAATCACCAAAATTAATGTTGTTTAGTCACCTTCTGTTTTCCAAAGAGGAACTAAAGAGTTTGGCAATATGAATTCCGACCTTTATGTTCAATTGAGAATTTCTATTTTATTTTTTTGATTCTATTTTTAATATAAATTTATTTATTTTAATTGGAGGTTAATTACTTTACAATATTGTATTGGTTTTGCCATACATCAACATGAATCCGCCACAGGTATGCACATGCTCCCCATCCCGAACCCCCCTCCCTCCTCCCTCCCTGTACCATCCCTCTGGGTCATTCCAGTGCACCAGCCCCGAGCAACCTGTATCCTGCATCGAACTTGGGCTGGCGATTCATTTCATATATGATATTATACATGTTTCAATGCCATTCTCCCAAATCATCCCACCCTCGCCCTCTTCCACAGAGTCCAAAAGACTGTTCTATACATCTGTGTCTCTTTTGCTGTCTCACATACAGGGTTATAGTTACCATCTTTCTAAATTCCATATATATGTGTTAGTATACTGTATTGGTGTTTTCCTTTCTGGCTTACTTCACTCTGTATAATAGGCTCCAGTTTCATCCACCTCATTAGAACTGATTCAAATGTATTATTTTTAATGGCTGAGTAATACTCCATTGTGTATATGTATCACAGCTTTCTTATCCAGAGAATTTCTATTTTAAATGTCATATCGCATTGTTATTATCTTGTTTTTAACAAAATTAGATCAATGATGAATAGAAATTTTCTTAAACTATGCAGCATTCCACCATTATTGCTTATGTAAATTAATTTGAAAACTATTAACCCAGTTGTTCAGTGAAAAATATTGTAATCTTTCCTCAACTTATTCATACTGCTTATCCAGTCCATCATTAAATACTATTATAACCATCTTCAGAATATATCTCAAATGTAAATACAACTTGCAATTTCTATTTTTTATTACATCCTTAGTCCAAGATTATATGTTCTTTTTCAAGGTGATGTGGAGTCACCTCCTAATTGGCCTTCCAGATAATATTATTTTCTTAAAAAATAATTATTTTATTGAAGTATAGTTGATTTACAATGTTGTGTTAATTTCTATTATACAGTAAAGTGATTCAGTTATATATGTGTGTATATTTGTATTCTTTTTCATATTCTTTTCCATTATGATTTATCACAGAATATTGAATATAGTTCCCTGTGCTATATAGTAGGATGTTATTGTTATCCATCTGTACATAATAGTTTACATCTACTAATTCCCTGGGGCTTCCCAGGGGACTTAGTGGTAAATAATCCACCTGCCAGTACAGGAGATGCAGGAGATAAAGGTTGGTCCCTGGGTTGGGAAGAACCTGTAGGAGGAAATGGCAACCCACTCTGGTATTCTTGCCTGGAAAATTCGGACAGTGGAGCCTGAAGCGTTGTCATCCATGGGGTCGCAAAGAGTCAGACACAACTGAGCGTTTTAAGCACACAATCATGCACTAATCTCACTAATTATAATTATAATTATATAATTATATATAATTATATATATATATAAATATATAATATAATTATAATTATATAATTATAATCTCACTAATCTAATCCACTCCTGCTCTGGCTTCCTCGGTCTTGGCAACTTCAAGTCTGTTCTCTATGTTTCCAAGTCTGTTGCATAAGCCAAGTCT